>NC_073691.1:78504265-78667802 GCF_029784155.1 Uranotaenia lowii
ATAAACGCTTCGATGATATTGAGCAGGTATGATGTAATAAGTTTACATGAGTAAGAATGAAGAAAATTTGAACTGAAGTAAAGAAATTTTATTTGTTAGTTATGTTCATTCCAATGTTTTTTTTTTGCAGGAGGTCATTTCCACATCATTTGATGACGTTCTGGTAAACTGCCGGGTTGGAAAATCGGGCCCTATTCGTTTTCTGATCGATTCCGGGGCCGATGCCAACATAATCAGAGTTTCGGACTGGAAAATTTAAAAAACACAATACCAGCAGGGTTCGGCACATCTTGAAATCACGCAAGACGTAATAACTCAGGAGCTGCGTGCGTTGTTGAAGTTATTGGGAGTTCTAAACCGATAGTGCAAGCAGATTTCCTAGTCGTCAGTGAGGGTATCAACCGCTGGAGAAATGAACCTGCTGAGGGTAGGCCTTTCTGTAAACAACTGCGATCTTGAAAATTTTCCCGAAGATGCCGGGTGTGATTGTAAAATTTAGCATTGATCGGACCGTACCACCTGATAAAAATGCTTACTATAATGTACCATCTGCATACCGCAAAGATGCCAGACGGCGACTACAGGAAATGGAAAATCAAGGGATCATTGAGCGAGTCATTGGGGCACCCAACTGGATCAGCGGCATGTCTGCCGTTCCGAAGAGCAAAAATGACTTCAGGCTTGTCGTGAATATGCGGTCGGCTAATAATGCTATAAAGAGGGAGTATTTTCGACTCCTCTTAGTGAATGAAATGAAAATAAAGTTGCATGGTGCTAAGATATTCACGAAGCTTGATCTTACCAGCGCTTACTATCACTTGGAATTAAGTAAGGACTCCCGAAATTTGACCACCTTTTTGACGGAGAACGGGATGTACCGTTTCACTCGGCTAATATTCGGGGTCAATTGCACTCCTGAAATATTCCAGAGGGAAATGTCCCGCATCCGCGGGAATGAGAAGAATGTCATAAACTACATTGACGACGTGCTTATCTTTGCGGATTCTATCGAGCAACTTAGAACGAACACCTGCCGGGTACTTTTGATTTTGCGCTTTAATAACCTGACGCTTAATAGCCCCAAATGCGAATATGAGAGGACTCGCATCAAGTTCCTCGGACATGAGCTGGACGAGCATGGCTTCCATGTGGATGAAGTGAAGATTAAAGATATAAAAAAAACTTTCGCCCTCCGACAACAAGCTCTGAATTCCACAGTTTCCTGGGCCTGGCTGCCTTTTTAAGTCCGCATATCAACAATTTTAGTAGGTTAACAAGCCCCCTTTGGCAGCGTGTTCAGGGAAAACTTGGACTTGGGGAACCCAACAACAGAAGGCGTTTGAAGATGTCAAAAACAAGATCACACAGTGCACCACTACCCTTGGTTATTTCTCGGAGCATGATAAAACGATACTGTACACTGATGCCTCTCCAATCGCACTAGGAGCAGTCCTGGTACAAGAGAGAGTTGGGCATTCCCCAAGAATAATAAGCTTTGCATCGAAAGCCTTAACTACGACTGAAAAGAAGTATGCTCAAAGTCAGCGTGGACACTAGGAGTCGTTTGGGCAATCGAACATTTTTCGTTCTTCCTCCTCGGAAGGCATTTTATTTTGAGAACCGATGCGGAAGGCATAATGTTCATTCGTAACCGCACGCGTGAGAACTCAAAAAGAACACTTACCAGGGCTGACGGATGGGCACTCCGCCTTAGTCCATACAACTACGAAGTACAATTTGTAAAAGACGCAACAATATCGCTGACCCGTCGTCCAGACTTTATGTAGGAACAGATGTCGTTGTCGCTATGTTGCAAAAGCACTTTCTCTACAGAACGGCTTGATAGTGAAGAATGGTTGCGGAGTAATACCAGAAACTCTGAAAGAACGCACTTTGTAGCTGGCACATGATGGTCACCCCAGAATAGCGAAACTGAAGAGTATCCTAAGGGAACGTGTATGGTGGCCGGGAATGGCAGCCGATGCCGAAAAATGGGTCGTATCATGCAAAACATGCGCAATGAACGGTATGCCCGAAAAGTCAACCCCGATGATGCGCATATTCGCCCCTCAGTCCGTTTGGGAAACTATTGCACTTGATTTCAATGGTCCATACATAAAACAAGGCGGAATATCTATTTTGGTATACGTAGATTACCGGTCTAGATACCTTATCACTCGCGCAGTAAGATCAACCAGTTTCGAACACACCAGACGAGTCCTCGAAGAGGTGTTCGACAGGGAAGGTTTCCCATCAACCATGCGTTCGGATAATGGACCACCGTTTAATAGTGTCGAGTATCAACGATACTGTACAGAGAGAACCTATGCAAACGTATTAAAGGCCACAAGACGACAGAAATCTGTCTTATTAAAGGTCTGGGTCGGAATCGCCCGTACTTTCCTGGTGAAGATAAACCGAACACCCTGAAGAGGTGTAGATCAATCAATTTACGTATCGAAAAAAGTTCTACGGCATGTCCCAATTTTGGTTTTGGTTGGTGGTTTTTCAGCAGCACTTCGCATTGGCTTACGAAGGAAAGAGGTCCCAATTTTTGAGTGCGAATTTTTTTCCAAGGGTTAATGGTCGAGTACGGAATGGTCGGGGAGTTCGCCGGACCTGAACCCTATTGGCTGTCTAGGGTATGCAGAAGCCCGAAGTCTGCTCTACAAAACATGACGGATTGGAAGTTCTGAAGCGCCATCTAGTTGAATCCTGGGATGAAAAATCTCAAAATCCACCTGCGGGCTTTTTAGAATATGTGCCTTGAGCTTCTGCAGCGGGTGGCTAAGCTCAAGAACAAAAGATCGAAAGGCGCCAATGGATTTTGAAAATATGATCTGTTTTGATGTAAATCGTATTAAATTTAAAAGAAAAAAATTTTGTTTTGATCAAATTATTTGTTAGTTCCAATGTAGCACTTCAATTGCTGGACCCTGTATATATATGTAGGTTTTCTGAGTGCTGTAGCGCGTTTGGATTGGAAATTAATGCCTCAAAATGTACCACGATAACCTTTTCTCGGAAGATGAGTAACATCTTGCATGAATGTCGTTTCGAAAATAGCAGTGTCGTTGCTAGAAAATCGTCGGTGAAGGACCTAGGCGTTGAGTTGGATGCGGAACTCAGTTCTTCAAAACATATCGAACAAGTCGTTGTCAAAGCAAACCCCATGTACGGTATGGTAAGAAGGATTTGTCACGAGCTGGACAATCCTTACACCATTGTTTCGATTTATGTTGGTCTTATCCGAACTGCCATCGAATACGCCAGTATAGTGAAGCAGCCATACTACAATGTACATAAAAACAGAATAGAACGAATCCAAAAATTATTTCTGAGATAGGGGAGATAAGGGCATAACGAGCACCCGAGGCACAATAAACACTCCTCTTTTCTACAAAAGTACGTATTTTCTTAAATACATTTTCATGAGGATTTGTTTCGTACTTTCTAAAGTATTAATTTTTCACCAAAAAAGAAATCTTCTTATCATCTTTACAGAAATATTTAGAAAAAACCAGCTTGGTTCTCAAGTGACGAAAATTTTATAATTTTTGAGCTCCACAAAATATGCATTTATGACATTAAAATGATCACTATCAATCGGGGCACGATGAGCGTTTTCTGCCGTAGCATCTAGCAGCGAATTCAACTCGATGTAGTCAACTTAATTATAGAGCTATAGCTTGAAAACATTTCAGGGACGAATGAGGGTTAGAGGTTAAATTATAGAATACCAAAAAGTCAGAAATATTTGGTTTGTCATATCAAAGTAAATGATCAGAAAGCTAAATAGTGAACGATACATCATTTCCATCTATAAATTGACTGGTTCGCTTTATCGGAGCCCAAACTAATCAAATATCCCATATTCCATATGGGACCACCAGCAAACGATCTCAAAGACAGATGGAAGAAATTCAATAAAAACGTCATTATCGAAACTCTAATCACATATGCAGCTTCGTTTTGTTTGCGCTGAAGCTGGACGCCTGGTGGACCAGCTTGGATTTCATTGCCACGGGAATATTTGATTTTACTTGCTTTTTTTCTCAACTCTGCTTTTTTTGCAGAAGATCGGCAATAATACGGAACGAAACGTGAACGGTATGCCGAAAATTGAGGCGATTCGCAATTAGGAGCGCATACGACGAAGCCAAATATACCATCAAGATCTTCCGATTTGGGGCCTCCGCCACGCCGCCATCGATGAGAATATGCAATGCGGAGGCTGCAATTTCCCCAAACCATTTTACGTTGGCCGGGCCCCAATAATGGTTCACTCTGGGTGGCTTCTTGTCTCGACCAGCGCAGAAGGATGGAAAATAAGTTCAAAAAATGGAAAGCTGCTCCAAAAATTAAACCTTCTACAAGCCGACGGATGCCGAAGAATTGGGCGGAAATTGCGGAACGAAGAACGATGATCGTGGCCAAATGATGGGTGAAGAGGCTTGCAGGCGAAAAAAGTAAACAAAACTTCCAATCTTAACAAGATAATTACTCACTTAAGCGGTGATGGGAAAATAACCGGGGTGGTCACAATCAAGTCGAAATTCTGCTGCCCAGCAATCTGCCCAGTTGGCTGCAATGGGCCACGACGATCATCCGGCGCTTCTCTGCCTGCCTTTTTCGTCCATGGAATGATCCGCCGAATGCCTGCTGGTAGATCACCTCAGCGGCAGTAATTTTGGAAATCGATTACCGAAAACAGCGAAGATGGATCCAAGTTCATCGGATGAAGATTTATCCCTTTGTTTTTGATTTGAAGAATTTTGTTATATCGGATCAAGGAACAAATCTAATAAATACTGTCTATAACTTAACTTACTTAAGCCTAAACTATATCCTAAAAACTAACTTAATTGTAAAGAGAACGAATCTCGGCGATGGAAGACTGCATCGATTTGCCTCTGAAGTTGGAGATGATTTTGTTGGCCATCTCTTCGATAGATTTCATGCCCGCAATCCGATGAAGATCTTCGGTGCTGTGCCAAGGTGGAAGCCGCAAAATCATTTTCAGAACCTTGTTCTGAATCCTCTGGATGGCTTTCTTCCTCGTCGCGCAGCAGCTAGACCAAATCGGAACCGCATACATTATCGCTGGTCGGAACACCTGTTTGTATATGAGCGAGCAACTTATTTCGCAGACACAACTTGGATTTCCTGTTGATGAGAGAACCAATTTTATGTTGTTCAAACTTCGGGGAAAATCTCAAACTTTAAACATTACTGTTAAAGCTTCTCCGATAAAACAAGTCGGCTCATCAAAGTATTTGGGTCTATTCATAGATGAGAACATGAAATGGTATATTCCTACAAAAAACGTCTGTGGCAAAATAACACCATATATGTTTGCTTTAAGAAAAATACGCTCACTAATTTCTGAAAATACAGCCTGGAAGATATAGGTACTTTCCATATAACCAGAATAAAGCCATAAAAATTTTAAGAAACCTTCCGACTGAATCACTCTACAATTCCAAAGTGTTAACGGTATGAAGGGGGACGCGGACCTTCTGTGGTGACACCTGCCATGGCGAAGATCGTCAAGAAGCGCCTTAAGAGAAATCCTCGTCGTAGTGCCACTAAATTGACAGAGGATCTCAACATATCGGATCGAATTCTCCGTCGGATCCTGAAAAAAAAAACTTCAGACCATGCCCTAAAAGATCCAAAAGGTTCAAGACCTTACGGTGAAGCAGAAACAAGAGCGGGTAAAAAGAGCGAAGGCGCTGCTGAAGAGGACGCGGAAGGAAGGTGAAGAATATTGTGTTTACCGACGAGAAACTCTTAACCGTACAGCAGTTCGTGAATAACAGAACGACAGAGTTTGGTTGCTAGACAGATCACGAAGCCATGCCGACTTGCTGACGGCCACTCGGCGACAGAAACCAGCATCGGTGATGGTTTGGGCCGGAATCACCCGTGATGGCCGCTGGTTTTTGTCCCTGAAGGAGTGAAGATAAACCAAAATACATACATATCGGGAACCAGTTTTACAGAATGTCGTCGAACCGCGGGCACGTCGACATTTTGGTTCCAGGGATTGGGTTTTCCAACAGGACTCGGTGCCGGCTCACAAAGCGAAGAAAACCCAACTTTGGATTGCGCAACGTTTTCCAGGGTTCATTTCGAGCTCCGAGTGGCCGGCGAGTTCGCCATACCTGAACCCTGTGGACTTTGCTGTTTGGAGTATCTTGGAGGCCGAAGTCTGCTCTAAGAAACATAAAGGTGTGGAGGTTCTGAAGCGACAACTCGTGGCAGCCTGGGATAAAATACCAAAAGAACACCTGCGGGCCTCATACGATGCGTTCCTCGACCGTCTGCGGCGATTGGTTAAACTAAATGAATTTGAAATAGAAAGTTGTTGTTTGATCAGTTTGTATGTTTATTTCAATGTACCACTTCAATTGCCGTACCCTGTAAAAACCTGGCAAAATCCTTTGCTTTTTGTTTCGAATATAGTCGTTTTAAAATCTTCATGCCATTCGCGACTTAATCAACGATGCAGCTGACGGACAGTCATTGAAAAACGTATCCGGTTCAACTGTGATCGATGTTTACTCTTGAGCTCGAACTCACGGACATCGGCTCAGGAAGCAACTGACTTACCAACTGAGCTATATCACAAGCCTCCTGGCAAAATCCGAACATTTGATTTGAACTCAATAAAAATCAAGAAAAAAAATCTAGAAAACATTTTTTTTTCATCATTTCATTTTTTTTGCATCGGATGGATTTATGAATAAAAATATTCATAAACACGGTTTTGAATAAATCCGGGCAAAATCTGAGCATAATTCAAAAAATCTGGGCAACCGGGCCGGACAGGACTTTTCCCAAACATCCGGGCTAACCCGAATAAAGGGTGATACGGTCAAAATTTGGTCAAGGGAAAATGCGTGTAAATCGGTGAAATCGTTCCTTTAAAAAATCAAATTAAATTTCTTTTTCAAGTTTAATTAGTATAAAATTCAGGAAAATTATTCAGTTAGGCTTCCGCTTTTCCAAATCCGAATTACCGGGCCTTACGCTTAACCCCTGCCATCAGATTTTGTACAACCACCTTGTTCACCTTCTTCGCCGCAGAAAGCCAGTTTGCCTTGAACTGCTACTCGTCCTTAGCAGTTTTTTTTGCCTTATTTAGGTTCCGCTTGATAATAGCCCAGTATTTTTCAATTGCTTTGGCGTGTTGGGAGGGTTCTTGTCCTTGGGAACCACCTGCACGTTGTTGGCGGCGTACCACTCGATGACCTTTTTACCGTAATGGGAAGATGCCAAATCCGGCCAAAACAGTACGGAACAACCGTGTTTCTTCACGAAAGGCAGCAGATGTTTATTCTTTTCAAACCACAGGTACAGATGGCTTGCCAAACCAGATATTTCTTAACGAAATTTGACAGTTTCATGTGCTTGAGAATATCTGCTACCTTTCCCCTTCCTTTGCCGTATAAAACTCCTGTCCCGGAAGCTGCTTGTAGTCGGCTTTGACGTAGGTTTCGTCGTCCATTACCACGCAGTAAAACTTCGTCAGCATCATCGTATACAGCCTCCGGGATCGCGCTTTGGCCGTCGTATTTTGAGATTTGAAAACAAGTAACTGGATGAAAAATGAGATGCTCATAAGAAATACGTCAGATATCATCGTACAAATAAGGGCATTTTCCAATTACGTTGTGTCTTGAAACTCAACAGTTTGTTTAGGTGCTCGTTTTATAACTAAATCATGTCACAGGTTTGCAATTTCTGATATTTACCAAAGTTTTGTATGCTAGAGTTCAACTGGCGATAAGTTATTGAAAGATATAATTTTAATCGATATGATTCATATCCATGACAACACATTGGAATCGTCCAGATACTGTGTCAGTCATGGATGTGTACTTTCACAATTATTCCGCAAAATCTTTGGAAGACTTTATTTTAAAAGATTTTGTAATGGTAATAATTTTTTTTGCTTTAATTTTTTTTTTCAAGAGCGAGTAAAGGTGCTTTATTCAAGGTCAATGACCAGAGATTATGGTGCACACTAATTCGAAACATGTAGTTTGATTATTTATTTATTCATTGAACATGTAGTGTAAGGTAATTAAATTCCTTTTTTAAAACTACATTAAGTGCTGCCAAGTTTGTTTTCAAAAGATTCCTTATGACAATAACTATTCCAACTATTCTCTTAGTATACATTCGGTGCCAAAACTTACTGATTCCAACCATTGAAAACGCTATTAATTAAACGTCTAGTAAAGTAATTAAAAAATACTATTTATCTATTGGTTCAATTCATACTGAATTGTTTCTGAATTCTGTGCAGCAAAAACTTCATTTCCAGCCACTGAAGGACGAACTCGCAAGGGCCAACATCAAGAAGCACAGTAAATTTTAGCAAATGTGCTTCTGTTGAAGTATGAGTAATCAACGCAGGTTTGTGTAGGAATTAGGAATTGAGTTATTCTTTTTTTCCCTTCGTCAAGTCCTTATACAATAACCTCTGGATAACACTGCTGGGTTACTCTTAACCACATGCTGTGTTGGCTAAGTTGATCGTGTACGATGACAACATTTGTATTGCTGTCATCATCATCGATAAATATTAGCTATTATAAAGCCTAGTGCACATTAGGAGACGGTTCGTCTCGAGACGGTCTCAGCGTCTCCCATTTTCTTCGGGAGACACTGAGACCGTCTCAGGTTTCCAACAACAACAACAGACAACAAAGTTCGTATCATAACAAAAATCGCAGTTCATGTTGCCTAGTGTGGACTAGGCTTAACGCTATTGTTCTCAGTATGCGAATTGACCGAACAAAAAGGAAAACGAAACCAAAACAAATCAACGTGGTTTTGGATTTTCTCACCGGCGTGTAGGAGCGTTCCTGAACGGAATCCCAGGATGAACAGGAGGACGAATTTGTAGAGGATCCGAAAACCATGAGTATCAACAGCTTTCGACATGAATATTTCAAATATTTTTTAATCCTGGAAACGTTTGGTACTGCTGTCCACATTTCTTCTTCCCTTGATTCCAGTTGTCTCTGCGTTCAATACTGCACAGAGGGCCCGACCGATATGAGATGAGTAGTAAATAGTACCCAAGCAACCAAAAGTCTCATATCTTCTTAAACTCGTGCCTCCAAAGTTCGAATTTCGCTGAAAAAAGGTTCCAAAGGGAACTGGTACCGAATTTTCTCGAATGTGAGCATGACAGTTCCAAGAAGATCCTCAAATAGCCTTCTATGGACTTGAAGTTCCAAAAAGTTCCTCAAATAGCTTTTTTTGTAACATGTCAATCGCATCCATGCAGTATAAAAGTTACAAATTAGGTCTCAAATAGCCTTCTGTGAACTTCAAGTTCCAAGAAGTTCCTCAAATAGCCTTTTTTGAGACATGTCCGCCATTTCATGAATATGAAATGTGAACGAACATCACAAAAGGGCATCTAATAAATAAATCATTTTTTGGAGCTCGGGAATTGTTGAAATGTATAATTTATTTTGAAACTTCAAATCAGAACAACCTAAAGCTAACTCGCAAATGATTGTTTTTGAAAAGAGTTAATATTTTGACTTTATAAAATTCCGTCCAACTGAATTTACTTACCACAAATTTATCACACATAGAAAGTCAGTTGAAGCAATGCATTCATTAAATATCGTATTTGGCTATAATTTCGGAGGATCGGATTCAAATCTGGTACCAGGACTATTTTTTTCCATTAGGCTGTTTGATTGCTTGAGTAAGCGAATCAAATAATTGTGTAGCAGAACCGCACGCTCCTTTTTTTAAACTCAAAATTAAGTACGACCGAGGTTCAAAACATAGTTCGATTCTATGAACTTAAAGTTAAGTACCCTTTTTCCTCCTCGCGATTGTTCAAAATGGAGTTCGAACTGCGAACTCAAAACTAATCCCATTCGTGCCATTTTTGCCGAGCCGCATTTCAGGTAGCTACGAACAAGGGTATAAAAAACGGTTCAAAAAATGGTACTCGCTTTTGAACTTAGTTTTGAGTATGCTTGTCAGAACTTAGTTTCGCTCTTGCCCAATCAAACTCAAAGCTGAGGGCTGCCACTGAAGTGCTGTTTGACCGTGGTCAAATCATAGTTCGATTGTATGAACTAAAGTTGAGTTCCTTTTTTCCTCCTTGCGATGGTTCAAAAGGAAGTTCGAACTGCGAACTCAAACTAATCCCATTTTTCCTTCGGCGAAGGAGCAAAACTGAGATCGATCTAATGAACTAAAAATTGAACCCTCCTCGCGTGTGTTGAACTGAAAGCACTTAGCGAGTTCGGCTGCGAGAACTGCATTTTGGGTAGCTACGAATAAAGGCATAAAGAAAGTTCAAAAAATGGAACTCGCTTTCGAACTTAGGTTTGAGTATGCCAGCCAGAACTTAGTTTTTGCGTTTGCTCAGTCTTACTCAAAGTTGAGGGCTGCAACTGAAGTGCTGTTTTGAACCAAAACTACTTAATTTTGAGTTTAAAACAAGGAGCGTGCGTGCTGGCATGTATCGAACAAAGTTAAAAACAAAGTAATTAAGTAAGATCAATTGAGGGAGGTGAAGGGAGGAATAAAGATGGATGCCGAGAAACCAGCAGCACCACATGGGCTTGTGGTGACCAAAGTAAGAGAGGAGAGAAAAATTATTTTTGTTTTTGCTGATCAAACGTTTACTTGTGGGCTGGATAGAAGGCCGTTCAAATCTGTAACGGAACTTCAAAGTTTCAATAAGAACTTAAATTTTGTGCTGAATAAAACGAACTTCAGCACATTGATTATGCTGATTAAGCTGTGTTCGACCATTTTAACGAGACTTTTGGTTGCTTGGGTACACAGCAAGAAAAATCGGCTATTGAGACGGTAAAAAACCGGTATTTCCGGTAAAATTTTCATTGTTCTTTGGCATTGAAATAAAATTGACACAGCTGAATCTTTTTTTTTACCAAATATGTATGAGTACAAATACTCAAATTTTGTTCAATCAGCTAAAAATCTTAGCTCAATAAATTTAACTGCAATGTTTATGTGAGATTTGATTATTGCTAAAACTTGTTGATAAAATTTTTTGGATTAAAGCTATAGTGGCGTTCAAAAGAGCATTGACAAGCTGCACATTTCAATTTAGCTATCGAACTGAAGCTCCACAATATTCAAAGACTGTACAAGTGTACAATGACTGAAGAAAAGATACAGCTACAAGAAATTTAAGATTGCTCCACAATAATCACTGTATTTTTTATTAAAAAACTGGAATTTGGTCAAAAGATGCAAAAATGATTTATCTTTAAGCAGGCGAAGTTTATCAAAACCGTTCTAAGCAGTGCCGAGCTTTCACAAATTAAAAAATTTAAACCGAAAATGTTAAAAACTGATAAGAAACTTCCTACTTTGTTTTAAAACATTAAATGCTGCAACAGCGTCTACAGTTAAACACATGTTAAAATTTTGGTAAAAAATCTATCTATCAATATTTTTCAGGTAATTTATGGAACTCGGTTGTTTTTATTTTTAACACTGTTGAAGCAATTTCTTTTTCCAGACAAAGTAGTAACAAAGTTTTTTATAAATTTGCAACAGTATTATAGTAAAAAGCGTATGGATCAGACCCAACAACTATATTTATTCCTGAATTTTGACTGGATTTTGGATAGTTTTTTTCCTTTTTGTTCGTTTTAATGTTGAAAAGGCGAACTAATGCGATCACTACCTAGGTTGTGGGGAAAACATTTGTATTTTGGACAGCAAAAATCTATAATTCTGTGAGTCAACCAGAAACTTTGTCACAGTGTTTTGTGTTTTGTCTAGCGAAATAAAGTAATTTTTTTACCGATTAATCTTTTTGTATATCGAAATATATTTTTAAAACTGTTACTAAATCTGTAAAATCTATTCTTAAATTTAAATACTGTATAACGGGGTACAGAAAAAAATTCCTTAAAAATTATATGAACCTTTTATAATTTCTGCAACCTCACAGCGAAATTATAATTATGAAAAGACTATGATAAATATGATGATTATGAGGATGATGATAGATTTATGACAAAGGGATAATTTAAAGACACAAAACAATATTTTTCAATCGCAAATGTTACTAAATCTATTGCGTTATAAATTTTGAGCATTTTATGCCATTACTACTGTAATTAGACGTAATTGTTTTTTATGAATTCGATATGCTTTGAAAAATACCGGTTTTACCGGTTTTATCGGTTTTATAAATTACAAATACCGAAATATCCTGAACTTAAGAAAAAATTTACATTGATTCGGCCTTTGATCCTTGCATTTAACTGCAATAATCGTTCCAGAGAGAATTTTTAATTCCACTTTTTTTTTATTTCATCTTTCTAACTTAACAGTTTTCAATTCAATTCTGAAAGAATTTTGTTCGGGACGAATACCACATTAGCTGCGAAAAAGAAATTTTGGCTTTTCGCACAATAAACCACCTTCTAGTACACCCAAAATTCAGCATCTGTGCCAATGGCGTGTAGTCAATTACATAGCATCATTGGTACAAGAAGATAACGCGATCGGTGCTGATTCGATTTGCTCCCACCGGCATTAATCTCCCAGCGCAACCGAATTGCGTATGTCTGAAAGAAACAAAATAAAAACGTTTTCACGTCCCTCCCTATCGCATCACAAGACGAAGAAGGATGGAAATAAATACCGGCCAACACCAGGCAGCCAGCGAACCGAGCACTGTGCGTGTGAATGTAGCAAAAGCAACAACAAAAACATCCTTCTAATTCAATCCCTTCAATCCACCGGCAAACAACCACGGCCGAGCTGTGCGTGTGTATGCAGTAAAAGCAACAACAAAAAAAAACATTCCTTCAATTCAATTCGCCGGCAAACAACCACGGCTAAGCTGTGCGTGTGTATGTAGCAAAAGCAACGAGAATATATTCCTTCAATTCACCGGCAAACAAGCACCGGCCAAGCTGCCCGGCTTTAGCAGCTGTGTATATGTAGCGTGTGTATGTAATAGCAGGCAGTAAGCAAAGCACAGTTCTCATTCAATGGGTTTCCCGTTTCCTCCACTCCCGTTCCCTTTCCCTTTTCCATCGCAAGGAAGCCACTGTCGTGCGTTTCTTTTGTGATTGATCGGTGGCAGAATGCCTATGACAAATATCCCTCTTCCTGCATGAAGCTCAAATAGTACACTGGTTAAGATGTCGGTCTGGCAAGACCATCTAGTTAGTGATTTGAGTTCGATTCTCCCTTCGGGCGCTGTGGTTTATATTTTTATTTTCTTGTTTCTGGGATGAATTATCCAATAGGAACAAAATCCCATAAAATGTTTTTCTTGTTTTGCTTGAATGTAATGGTCATGCATCATTTTAGTTGGGAGCCGAGTCCTTATGCCAGTTACGGTTTTTCAAACATATCATCTTCGGAACAGTGCACATTTCAGCGCATTATCGGCACAGAGATGTGCTAAATAGGCATTGGATTTTTGCAACCTCTTCTATGGGTGTATCAAAGCAGAAAAACTTATGCCACAAAAAAAAGGAATACGATAGATCTGCGATAGATATATCTGATTTCGATATAATTTGGTATTGAGAAATATTTTTTAGATCAGGGCGTGTAAAAGAACATCAAACAAAATTAAGTATATACCAACGATTCAAAAAGAGATCAAAAAGAGTTTAAAATTACATCATTTTTTGATTACAATGGTTAAAAAGTAGATCCCTCGTGTTTTAGATTGCGTATATTTATAGAAATTTTTTGCTGTGTATAAGCAAGCATATGCCACTCCAACGAATACATAACATTTTAATCGTGAAATGGAACTGGAAATGCATTTAGTATATTGCCTTCAAATAACCTTTACGGCTGCATAAATATTGGCTTCCTGGCAATAGGTCCATTTTGTAGACCTGTGGTCAGATATAATTGATGTGTTTCTAATTAATTTCTCTTAGTTGAATATTTTCTTAAAAGTCTTTTTGTTCGATCAAACTATTAAACTTTCTAGACTGCAACTATAATTTTCCAATCGAAAGAATTTATTCTTTTCGAGAAGAGTCTTCAAATTGTGTCCTATTTTCAATGATCTCATATTGCAGGCTATCGAAAATTCGTCATTCCAATAAAATCTCCACTCAGAAGCTCTTGAATCTGTCCAAACGTGCCATTTTTGCCGAAGAAGGAAAATAAATTCGCCCTCCCTAAATGTCGACTTTAACGGCCCATCACCATTGACATTGACACAAAGTAGCAATCGTTCGTCCGTTCGATGTTGGTTTTTGATGAGTTCAACAACTCACACAGACTGTCACCACATAAATCCTCGAAATGGGGCCTCCATTTTCTGGAGCTTTACTTTGAGGTCCATTTTCCTCGTTCCCCAGGAAGTTTGTTGACTTTATTTTTATACATTTGGGAATAAATGCTGCTTCTACCGATAAAATGTTCCCCGAAGCGAGCAAATCTCTGCTTGAAAACTGAAAAACCACATCATCCGAATCCAAGAAGAACTTGCAATTTTCCTACTTCCCAAATACGGATTTCGAAATTTGCTGCCACCGAGCAATGCAATGTTGTTGTTGGCTTCAAAGCTTGGGGTCATAAAATGTTTGCGAGCAGTAAAAGAATCGAAGTAATTAAATTTCGCATCAAGCTGGCAGGCTGGCGCGCGCGTTTTGTACCTTCTGAAAAAACACGCCAGAGATATGGCCCCGGCTTGGTTTATTTTCATTTCACTTACTCGGCCCGGCCGAATTGCCGTTTCAAAAGTCATCTAATTTTATTTTATGCACACAATTAACGGTGCAATTTTCGGCCACTCCGGGAGACCCCGGATTGTGGATTGGTTTTTTTTTGTCGAATTTTGGTCCAACTCGCAGTTATCGGCAAGGATGGCGCACCGTGGTCCGGTCTTCATAAATCTTGGCCCCGGTCGAAGAGTTCTCTGTTCATTTTGCGCTCGTTCGAGTGAGCTAAATGGCGTTAAATTTGGAAACCTTTTGGCAGTCCGCGGGTAATAAAATAAAATCGAGGAAGAGAGACACCGCGGGACAGTTTGCGAATGGAAGAGATTTAGAGACGGAGAGAGAAAAACAAAAACTGTGCATCATATTTCCAACATATTAGGGCGCAAGATGCATAAACATTATGAAACTCCGGAGGAAACTTTAGGGAAGTTCATTAAAAGTACGGCTGGTTTTCTTGGTGATTGTATTATTTTTTGTATTCAATTTATTTTTTATCAAAGATTATATCGCTGAAAATAATCAATTGATCATTTTTTGTAATTTTTCGAAGAAAATTGAATAATTTCGATATAATTATTTTAAATTAGTTTGCCCCTGAATTCAGGCAACACCACTGTGAGTGATGAAATAAATGTTTACTGGGTGCTAGGAAAATATAAAAATCTGCAAAGCGAAAAGTGTTATTTGTGTAAAATCCGCCTTTGCTACTAGCTGGAAATCTCCGGTTGCCGGATTGTCTTCGTCCAGAACCGATCAAACTGCTCGCTGCTGACCGCGGATGTTACTTCCTGAAACCGCTACACTCTTTGCGCTTCGCGCGGGCAAACTGTATGTGCGAGTGTGTGAGTAAATACATCATAGAGCGAGGAACATATTTTTCCTTTAACGAGGGGCGATCTATTGTAAACGTTAGAGTAATATCAGAAATCCATACGCTTTAAATTGTCCGTTACTTACAATTTGATCCACGAAATACATCATCCAAAGCAAACTATGGGCTGAAAGAGCTGAAATTTACAGAAATATGAATAAAACATTTTTAATTACTTGATCGGTGAAAGCCAAATCTTATTCAAATTTTCTTTACTAATAGAGGATTTTATCCATCGCTGTCATTCGCCCATCTGAACGGTGAAAGTGATATCCTTTTTAGTGGGAACATTTAAAGATTATGATTTTTTATAAGGTTTAGAACAAGGTTGCCAGATTGCCCGGTTTTATCCGGGTTTGTCCGGATATTTAATACATAATTAGGGAAAAGTCCGGTCCAGGCCTGGTTGCCTGGATTTCACTGAAAACAGCCCGTATTTTGCCCGGATGTATTCACTTCATTTGCCAAATCAAACAAAAAAAACCAATAGTGTCCCAAAACGAAATTTTTTGGGCAATTTTTATAAAAATAACTTTGGAAGATTTTTTCGAAGCATAAAACACGATTATTAAATAAGCTGATGAGCTTTAGTGAAAAAAAAATTAAGTTTTTTTTTTTGAGGAATTGTTCTTGGGTTTTAACAAATTTGACCGGATATTGCTCTAATTTTTGGTCGACAATTTCTAAACAAATGCCTGGATTTTGCCAGGTTCTAAGCTAAAATTGCCTGGATTTATCCGGCTCGTATTCTGGAAACCTTAGTATAGAAAGTTAGAAGAAATGAAAGATGTTGAAATCGAGCGAGTAGAATTTTTTTAGAAGCATTTTATTCAAATACAAAAATTCTGTTCAACACTGTACTACAACTGTAACTACAAAATGATGAACTGTGAAATGGAATTAGTAAGTTAGCAGAACGTGTGCTTCTCAAGGGTATCAACATGGCCCGAAGGTATGGAGGTTTATTAGCAGTCAATATCTTGTGAATCGAAACTAAGGATCTGTAAAGAAGAAGGTTCGTAAAGTGGCATCCGATTAATCTTTCATGAAGATGCGAAACTCTGGAAAACCTTGACAATTTAAAAACATATCTCACATATGCATTAAAGGCTACATTTAGTTCATTCAAGCATGTTGATTTAGCATGAAAATAAATAAAGTCTTAATAGGAAAAATGAGGCAATAAGTATGTCTTGAAAAGTCTAATCTTAGTTGGAACGTCTACATAAACTGTTGAAACTCTGAGCTGTTTTAAACAAAAGTAAATTTTTGAATTAGTTGGGATTTGGGAGTTGGTTTGCAGGTTAAAATTCAAGTCACTTTGGAAGAAAGTCCTAAATTGTTCGCTTTATCCACAAACAATATGTTTTCAGAAATAACGTACAGATCAGGGTATCATAGATGAGTTTTTAATTTAGACAAAAATAATGCTTTAGTTTAACTGGGGTTTATCGAGAGATGATTGACTGTTGACCAGTGCACAAGATCAGCTAAGTCATTATTTATTTTCTGAGCAACTTCGTATTGATTGTAATGTTCATCGATGAAAAGGTACAATTGCACATCATCGGCAAAAATATGAATTGAACAAAAGTCTAGCACTGCAGGAAGATCATTAATAAATAACGAGAACAATATAGGCCCAAGAACGAAGCCTTGGGAACTCCTGACAAAATGGGTTTAAATAGAGAAAACTTGTCTTGTCGACTTGTCTTGTCTACTTTCTGTAAGGTAAGATTTTATAAAATCAGCTGCAGGTTTAGAGAAACTATACATAGACGTAAGTTTTAAACTAAACTCTTTATGAGAAACTCTATCAAAAGCTTCAGCAAAATCAAGATAGCAAGATGGATAGCTATTCCTTTCTTGTCCACAGCTCTAGCGATATCATTATGTACTCCGATTAAAGCTGTCTCGGTACTATGATTTTCTCTGAATCCAGATTGAAATTCATGAATCAAATTGAAGTTCTTCGGAAAATTGCAAATTTGTTGTTTGATATGTTTTCCGAAAACTTTTGACAATGAGCTTAATATCCTGACGGGTCTTACATCTGAGGTTCCCTTAGATTTGGATTTTTTTTAGAATGGGAATAATTTTTGAATTTGAGGTCCGAATAATTCAGTTGAATAATGTGAAATCAAGGGTAGAATATACTGAAGTAAAATTTGAATAATTTTGATTGGTAATTCATCAAACCTTTGGCATTTGATCTAATAGAGTAAACAGCATTCACGATTTCATGACTTATGAGAGAATCACTATAAAGGATGATACGGCCAAAATTTGGTCAAGGGAAAACGCGTGTAAATCGGTGAAATCGTTTATTAAAAAAATCAAATTAAATTTCTTTTTCAAGTTTAATTAGTATAAAATTCTGGAAAAATATTCAGTTAGGCTTCCGCTTTTCCAAATTCGAATTGCCTCACGCTTAACCCCTGCCATCAGATTTTGTACAGCCACCTTGTCCACCTTCTTCGCCGCAGAAAGCCAGTTTGCCTTGAACTGCTGCTCGTCCTTACACTGAACCTCGAAAATACCCAAACTTGAGAACTTTCCCCGCCAACCCGAATGAAACTCCCTCCCTACAGTTTTGGCTATTGATGGCATAACCCAAAGTTAAGCTCTTAAAGTAAAACTCATCCTCTAAAATCTGATACCGCAATATGGAAATCAAAATAAAAAAAATTACTGCAGGTACGAGAATCATACCCATACCTGCAATGGCTTTGCTATTATCATCTCAGGATGCTAACCGCTCGACCACCGGAGAGTTGTTGAGAGAGGCAGCTACATCATCGTATATGCGAGACTTTCTGCGAATGAAGCGGGAATAAAAGTTATCCCCCAAAAAACAGTTCTTCGCTTTGAACTTACCCCCCAAACCTAAATCTGCCACGATGGAGGTAACAGAATCAGATGCGCTTACAACAAAAACCCCAATAAAAACAGTTCTCCGCTTGAAGGACAAGTTTGGCGTATTGGCAAGCTGTAATTTTTTCACAAACTTAAGTTGTCAATCTTGAACTTAGGTTTGGCGGGTGGCAGTTCTCAAGTTTGGGTATTTTCGATTTCCAGTGTAGCAGTTTTTTGGTCTTCTTTAGGTTCCGCTTGACAATAGCCCAGTATTTCTCAATTGGGCGGAGCTCTGGCGTGTTGGGAGGGTTCTTGTTCTTGGGAAACACCTGCACTCTGTTGTAGTATAAACATTGCAGTCCTAGTAATAGTGAGAGAACAAAACGACAGACGAGAACGGGAATTTAGACTATCTCAAGAGGCATCTAAAAGAACTCGCCGGAGAGAAAAACTCTGTTTATCGCATAGCAGAAGAGAACGTTATCTTAAATTTTATGCTTTTTCTCTCTCCGTATGTAATACTTAAACGGTAAAGTAAATGTGTTAGTTGTAGGGATAGAGAACATTTTGCATTATAAAGTCTGCTTCATTTAATATTGGAACACAAACAATTGCGTGTAGTTCAGTCATTTATTAACGAATTCATAATATGTTTTTCATACAAATGAAGCATTTTCTTTACTCTTCCATAAAAAAAAATTAAAAAATTATTCATTGTTGTTTCGAAGAAATTCTCGTACTTTTCCCGTAATACGGCACATTAGGCGGCGCACACCCTTTTCGTCCACCGTTTTGGCGATTTGATTCCACCAGTTCTTCATTTGAGTCATGTTCCTAACAAGTTTTTCCTTTGCCTTAAGCCTCCGCTTCGTGATTGCCCAGTATTTCTCTATCGGCCGGAACTGGGGGCAGTTTGGGGGGTTGAGGTCCTTCGGTATTACGCTGACCCCGTTCGTTGCGTACCATTCCATAACCGTTTTGCTGTAATGGCAGCTTTCGAGCACGGATTCTGGCCACATTGTTCTGCTTCAGCGTCCGATTTGGCTGTTTGCTGGCTCGGAATGACCTTATTCCTTCCCGGAGACGAATTCGTCGCACCGTACTGTGAGCGGCCTGGAACTTATTGGCCAAATCGCGGTCTGAAAGATTGGGATTCCTCTTGACGGCCTCGATGACTTTCCCACGCATTTTCCGGTCGACAGTTCCACTCCGACGCTTCGAATGCGGCTTCCGAGCCGTCGTCAATGTTTCCTTGTACTGCTTGATAACACGCCATACGGTATTACTGGGCATTTTAAGCTGTTTAGCTAGCTTCGATGCCGACAACAATGGATTTTCAAAAAAAACTGTGCACAATTTGATCTCTCCGTTCGGCTTCCATGGCGGTTGTTTACAAAATGCTATCGTTTGGTGTTATGACATAAATACATGGTGAAAGGTAATGAATTTCCCGACACGTGGGTGAAAAAGTTTCCAAATCCGTCCACTAGGAGCGCCACAATGAGCAAAAGAATTTGTTCCAATATTAAATGAAGCAGACTTTATACATTTCACTGTTAAGACACTTTTTGTACAACACAGTTGAGACAAGAGTCCAAACCAATCCGCCGTGCTATTAAGATCGCTGTAATAAACCCCCAATCAAACCGAATTAAAGTTGGTGTTTTTTAAGTTCAGTAAACCGTCGCGAGTTTTCTCATCGAAGTTCGTCGAAGTTCGAAAAGTGTTCCGGTCCCAAAACACACTTCATGGCATTTTTACCGTAAAAGCAAGATGTCAAATCCGGCCAAAACAGTACGGCACAATCGTGTTTCTTCAGAAAAGGCAGCAGACGTTTATTCAAACACTCTTTCACGTAAATTTCTTGATTGACAGTCCCGGAAGCTAAGAAATACGTCAAGTTGATATTGACCAAATTTTGACCGCATTATAACTCGAATTGTACATACTGAACTTATACTCTTCTCACCACGAAATGAATTAATAAAGATAGTTGTAATCTCAAGCTTAAAACTATCTGACGTGTTTTACTTTCACTCGTCTTACCAAAATTAACGAAGCTATTGGACATAGCCTATTGGCGACGAGGATAGAAACGATATAAAATGCGAAAAAGAATGCTAAATAAATCGGAAATAGATAGTCGAAGTGATGTCAAGCCATCAGTAGTGACCGAGTTAAGGGGAAATTCCTGGTGTTTGTTCCGGGACTTAATGTCAACTTCTATCTACAAACTGTAGAGATTTATTTTGCTCTGAACAAGACCCCAGGTTATGAAAATGCTCTGGAATTCATAACCAGCATCGATCAGGAAACTGCCGATCGAATAATCGGTAGTTTCAAGCCGGCTAAAATCGTTATGAAGACTTATGGTGAGATAGTGACAAAATTCAAGCAATTACATGAAGTCAAGAAAAACGTGTCCGCGGAACGTTATAAAGTGATAACACGTAGACATGAAGAAGGAGAATCGCTGGATCACTGTGCGATCGAGTTGCAGAATATTATCAAAAACAGCGGTGTGAGCGACCGAGGCAATCTTGGTGAAAACAGAGTTTGTGGCGGGAATTCGAAACGATAGAACGCGCGAAGCTATGGTAAAAGAGAGCAGTGTGGAGTTGCATCTTTCCCAACTACTGGAAAAAGCGAAAACGATTGAGGTGGCAGCAGCGGAGGCGCGAAAAATGCCTTGAACTGAGGGAGACGACGTCATCTACGTGGGGCCAAGTCGAGCTTTCGTGACCCGGAGAGGAAGCTTTTTACGACCGAGTAAGTTGGAAGCTCGTAGCTCACAAGGCGACGCCAACAGCTATCGTGGACGAGAAGGATATGGAAACACAAGCGAAATCGTGTGCTACAATTGTTATGGAAAGGGACACATTTCTTATTGGTGTGTACCCAAAGGCGAAAAAACAGAGAAGCAACGAATCCCCCCAGGGACGAGGGGGCAGAAAACGTTTTTTTTTCCAAGAGAGGATCAGTGAACGAATTGAGATCGAATTTAGAGGACGTGGATTCGTGTGAATAGCTGTTGACGGACGATTCAAATGTCGAATTAGAACAAAATAGTATGATCAACAATGTTTTGAGAGATAAGTCGCAAAGTTATACAGCACCAGTGTTTGTAGTGCAATACCGCTGCATGTGCATCAATTTGCTCTCTAGAAACTTATAGAGAAATGTTCAAAAATTGAAGGATGTACAAGTTAGTTAAACAATTTTTGTGATATCTGGGGGTAAAGTTTCGGTTTTAGGAAAAAATCAAGTTCCTGTTAAAATTAAGAATACCATTACAACCACCACTCGTCATCATAAATTCTTCTAAACCATTCTCCCCTCTTCTAGGTAGGGATTGGTTAAACAAAATTTGGCCACACTGAAGAAATGCGTTAATTCTCAACAAGGTGGAGAGCGCTTTGAGAGTGTTGGATTAAAAGCACAGTTGGAAAACTCAATACTAAATATTTCAAAGCTTTCAACGATGATCTTTCTCAGCCCATTAAAGATATTGTGGTGGACATACAAATGAGCGAGAGCGTAGTACCCATAATACGCAAACCTTACACAGTTGCTTATAAGCTAGGCTTTCCGAATACTTTCAGAAAAAAACGGGATATTTCACGAAAAAAAGCGGGACATCGTCGAACAAAGCGGGTCATTTTAGAAATTCTTTAAAATCTTATTTTTTTTTACCATTCTTCCTACATATGTTTAAGTTCCTTTAGCTAAAATATTTCATAGAAAGTAATAACATGTCGATAAATGAAATATGTTTTGAAGATTTAATTTTCCATCTTTTTAAACTGTGAACACACAAGTTGAGAATAGTGTTCTTCAGAGAAATTTCAAATCCGAAATTTAAAGAAAGTTTTTAAATTTTTAACAGCCGTTTCTGATCATCTCCCAAGTTTATTCAATTCAATTTGTCCATTGATTCATTGTTTGATTGAAAATAGTTTATTTTCGCTCGGTAGTCCTGTTCTTTTTTTATCCGGAATTTGCTTTTTCCTTAACTTTACACTCAAAGGATTTTTTAGGATTCCGGAGAAACATCTGGAGTCACCATCATTTAGAAGCAACTTGAAGAATATTTTCTTTAAAAGAAAAATATTAACCTCGCTGGAACGTGCTAAAAAAGTACTTGAATAAACCAAATTGTTAAGGTGATGCTAAGAAAAGTTTACCAGACTGCCCGGTTTAATCAGGACTTGCCCGGATAAATTGGATTTGACAAAAAATTTAGAAAAAGTTCGGTCCGGCCCGGTTGCCCGGATTTCGTATAAAAAAGCCAAGATATAGCCCAGCTTTATTCACTTCATTTCGAAAATTGAACAAAAAAATCTTAGATTGAGTTATTACAAATTTTATTTTTGCGATATTTTTTGAGCAAGTTTGGTATAAATAATCATGAAAAGATTTTGGGAATTACGACTAAAAATCTGGTGATGTGTTTTGAAGAAAAAAATATTTTTTTATTGTGTTCTTTTTGTTTATTATTGAATAATCCCGATATTTTGATCAAATCAAAATCCGGCATGCCCAGATTTAAGGTTGAAAATTTTGAAATCCATTGCCCGGTTTGACAAGGTTTTTAGATAAAAATGCCCTGATTCGCTTGTTTCGGATATGTCTGGAAAATATTCTTGCAACCCTGAATGTTAAGAACTAAACGAGTTATTTAATCTTGTCTTTAATAAACTTTGAAAACAATGCTGCTTATTTTGAGCAAGAAAAACACAAAAGACATTATACCTATTTGAATGATTTTCTGTGTTGAACAAATGAGTTCAAATTGAGGCTATTTTTAGGTTTTTCCAGTGTAAGTCAGTAGAACATCATAAAAGTGTTTTTTATTCTTGCAGCCTTATCGGTGAATATCATTTTCCTCAAGTGAAAACATTTCTAGTTTTGAAAATCATAGATAAATAAAAGAAGATTAGAAAAAAAATGACAGGAGTTGAAAATGATCGAGGAGTGATTTTATAAGAAGCGTTTTCACAAGCACGGAAAAACTTTTTTGAAGTGGTTGGATCGGAAAGGGTTGAGTCTACTACCAAAGTATTTTTTTTTTTAAAAAGCGGGATAATTTGAGAAAAAAGCGGTACGGCGGAGACATTTTCTAAAAAAGCGGACATGTGCCGCTTTTACGGGACGGATGGCAACCCAAATATAAGCATACGGAAAAAAATGAGAATCACTTAAAGGCTTTAGTCAATCAGACCCCGGCAACGATACAGAGGCCTCAAAAACCATTTCCTCGCTAATAGCAATTATAATAAAATAAAGGTATCAATTTGGAATTCATACAAAGACTTGTTTTGTTGTTTAGTTTTTTTTTTTTCAAATACTGGCACCTGACTCACCCTAACTCATTGGGACCCACGATGCTCATGCATGTCGATCCTGTATTGCATATAGGTCCTACATTCTACATTCACTCAACCAAACCGCCCTCGCGCTTTTCGCGAATTCGTATTCGACCGCTGGAAAAATGTGTATAGGTCCTACCTTCTGCAAGTTTCCCGCGCGACGATGCACTCACGCAACCACCATTATTATTGTTATTATTGCTATTATTCGGTGTATTTTTATTGCGGGGCACATCGTCGGAGGCAGCTGGAAGCGAAGTTTTGTTTTATGGCGGTGCCGAAATTTTAATGACCACCAATAAAAATGCGCAAAAACAAACTGTGTGCAGATTCAGCACTGGCCGATCATTGATGCTGGGAATATTTATATATTTTTGGGGGCCCGTGTTGTTTGACCTACAAAAGGAGAAAGAAATGGAGAAGCGTTCGGCGATTTTTTTTTCGCTGGATTTTTCATTGCCTTGGCTATTGAATGTGTCATTCTAACGCAATAAAAGTTTCTTATTAACTCACAACTGCAACAATATAAAAATTCTAGCTCAGATTCAGATTTCAGATTCAGATTTTAGATTCAGATTTCAGATTCAGATTTCAGATTCAGATTTCAGATTCAGATTTCAGATTCAGATTTCAGATTCAGATTTCAGATTCAGATTTCAGATTCAGATTTCAGATTCAGATTTCAGATTCAGATTTCAGATTCAGATTTCAGATTCAGATTTCAGATTCAGATTTCAGATTCAGATTTCAGATTCAGATTTCAGATTCAGATTTCAGATTCAGATTTCAGATTCAGATTTCAGATTCAGATTTCAGATTCAGATTTCAGATTCAGATTTCAGATTCAGATTTCAGATTCAGATTTCAGATTCAGATTTCAGATTCAGATTTCAGATTCAGATTTCAGATTCAGATTTCAGATTCAGATTTCAGATTCAGATTTCAGATTCAGATTTCAGATTCAGATTTCAGATTCAGATTTCAGATTCAGATTTCAGATTCAGATTTCAGATTCAGATTTCAGATTCAGATTTCAGATTCAGATTTCAGATTCAGTTTTCAGATTCAGATTTCAGATTCAGATTTCAGATTCAGATTTCAGATTCAGATTTCAGATTCAGATTTCAGATTCAGATTTCAGATTCAGATTTCAGATTCAGATTTCAGATTCAGATTTCAGATTCAGATTTCAGATTCAGATTTCAGATTCAGATTTCAGATTCAGATTTCAGATTCAGATTTCAGATTCAGAGTTCAGATTCATATTTCAGATTCAGATTTCAGATTCAGATTTCAGATTTCAGATTCAGATTTCAGATTCAGATTTCAGATTCAGATTTCAGATTCAGATTTCAGATTCAGATTTCAAATTCAGATTTCAGATTCAGATTTCAGATTCAGATTTCAGATTCAGATTTCAGATTCAGATTTCAGATTCAGATTTCAGATTCAGATTTCAGATTCAGATTTCAGATTCAGATTTCAGATTCAGATTTCAGATTCAGATTTCAGATTCAGATTTCAGATTCAGATTTCAGATTCAGATTTCAGATTTAGATTTCAGATTTGGATTCAGATTTCAGGATCATAGCCAGAGTCGTCATTCTATATCTCAATCAGGTTCTTGAATCTAAGTATCAAGTTGATTAGGAAGTTTCTTAAATCAATACAGGCTGGAAAACAATCATATTCTACTGGTTTGAGGATGATCGAATTTTCCGTTTGTCACGTCATTCTTAATCTTTACTTTAAGTACCATTATCGAAACTAAGCAAGGCATCAAAACTTAAGTAAGTTTGAGTGCCTTCCATTAACCGAATTATAACGTGACCACGATAAATCCGATTTAATTTTTTTTTTGCTGATTTCACTCAAAATACCCGGCAATGTAGATCAACCAGTAGCGTGTCGTGGTGACTTGACGAAAAAACAAAAACCAGATAACCAAAATAAAAGAATACAAATCAGAAAACTTAATTTCCATCCAAATTGACACTGGAGATGAAAGCGCGCGCGTTCGACTGTCAATTAGTGTTCGAATTTCAATTAGTTTGCAGGGTTTTAAACCCCAGCTTCCTCCGGACTGGACCAATAACGGACAACGGGGGAAAAAAATAAAATAATCCAGCCCCGGGAAGAGAAGCATCAAAACAAGACATAGCAGCATCGAAAAAAAAACATTTGGAAAAAAAATCCAAACACCACCCAGCCATTGGCAAGTCGAAGCGCGGATGACGATGACAGACCGCTAATGGAATATTAATCAGCGCCAGCAGCAGCAGCGTTAATGTTGTCAAATTAGATTGAAATTTGGAAATTCCTCCCGAATCGGAATGGATGCTTTGCTGCAGCAGCAGGTCAGTCCATCCCGAGCCGAAGTCGGAGTGTCCAGGTCCAGGTCCGGATAGAAGCATATTTAGCACCTACTAAGAGTGGATGATTTTTAATTATGGACTTATGTTCGCCAAACAGGTTTGCTGCTCGCGAACCAAATTGATAAAACATGTCACTGAGGAAGGTTGAACGTTCATTTGAAAAAAAAATGTGAGCCAAAAACATATTTAGGAATGCAAATCGATACTTCGCTTCGAACTAAACTGCCATTTTCATATTTTTAGTTCAGCATCATTTAAAGCATTAGGCAGAGAAAGATTTACCTACAAGAAGTTTGATTACGGCAGTTTGTTTACGTTAAGTAAATATTTGTGAAATTATTTTGGAGTAAGGATGAGGGAGTTGAAATGAAAGACGGATAGAAGGTCAGAAAAAAAAATTTGAGGATGTTGAAAAGAGCGAAGAGCATTCAAATAGATATTTGACCACATACTAAATTTTTGCACCTTCTTAATATATGGAAAAAAAAAATAAACAAGGATGAATCGTAAAACCTAGTCCACACGAGGCAACCTAAATTGCGATTTTTGTTATAAGGAGGCATCCATTTTTTACGTAACGCTCCTGGGAAGGAGAGGGAGTAAGCTCGAGCGTTACGAATTGTGACATAAGGGTGATACGGTAGAAACTTGATCAAGGGAAAACGCGTGTAAGTCGGTGAAATCGCTTATTTAAAAAATCAAATCAAATTTCTTTTTCAAGTGTAATTTGTATAAAATTCAGGAAAAATATTCAGTTAGACTTCCGCTTTTCCAAATCCGAATTGCCGGGCCTTACGCTCAACCCCTGCCATAAGATTTTGTCCAGCCACCTTGTCCACCTTCTTCGCCGCAGAAAGCCAGTTTGCCTTGAACTGCTGCTCGTCCTTAGCAGTTTTTTTGGTCTTCTTTAGGTTCCGCTTGACAATAACCCAGTATTTCTCAATTGGGCGAAGCTCTGGCGTGTTGGGAGGGTTCTTGTCCTTGGGAACCACCTGCACGTTGTTGGCGGTGTACCACTCCATGGCCTTTTTACCGTAATGGCAAGATGCAATATCCGGCCAAAACAGTACGGAACAACCGTGTTTCTTCAGGAAAGGCAGCAGACGTTTATTCAAAGACTCATTCACGTAAATTTCTTGGTTGATAGTCCCGGAAGCTATGAAAATGCTGCTTTTCAAGCCACAGGTGCAGATGGTTTGCCAAACCAGATATTTCTTCGCAAACTTTGACAGTTTCATGTGCTTGAAAATATCTGCTACCTTTCCCCTTCCTTTTGCCGTATAAAACTCCTGTCCCGGAAGCTGCTTGTAGTCGGCTTTGACGTAGGTTTCGTCGTCCATTACCATGCAGTCAAACTTCGTCAGCATCGTCGTGTACAGCCTCCGGGATCGCGCTTTGGCCGTCGTATTTTGTTTATCATCGCGATTTGGAGTCACCACTTCTTGTAAGTCAAGAGTCTGGCTCGTTTTTTGGCTCGATGCACGGTTGTAGACGATACACCCAGCTCTCTCTTTGTCGTCACAGCGGCTTCCCGTTTTTGATTTCCCCCCGATCCAGACTTCCTGGCTGTCGACAAACGCTCCCCAAACACTTTAATTACATTTGTTACGGTTGATTTGGCAACTTTTAGTGATTTTGCCAGCTTTGCGTGCGAGTAGCTCGGATTTTCGCCATGCACGAGCAAAATTTTGATACGCTGCTCTTCTTCCTTGGACGACATTTTGACAACTGAAGAGTGAATTCCGAAATCAAAATAGGAGCAACATTCTACACACACACTTTCAAAATGAGGGGGGTTCAGGTTTTTCGGATGCAAAATTTAAAGAAATACGTCAAGTTAATATTGACCAAATTTTGACCGTATCACCCTTTAGGAGAGGACGGGAGGTATGTTCATTGTTACGTAACGATTTTTTCTTTCGAAATTTTGTATTTTGATCGCAGCTATTTTTATATTATGCAATTTTTGCAGCGAACCAAATTTGTTAAATTTGTAAGCTTCAACAGCTTCAAAGCCGCAGCCCGTGGCGTAGACGACATCCTTCAAGTCTTCTAAGCCAGCGGGCATGAGATGAAACCTTGATCACGGCATACATAAATAGTACACATTCAGTGGGCTGGTGGTTTCAGCATTTGTAAGATGCTAGCCATAATTTCTTCGGAAGATGTACGCTAAGAGTTCGGAAAAAGGATTGTCTTCGAGGAAACATCAAGTCTCATTGAGATCGTTTAAAGTTTGACACCTCCATAAGCTAGATCTTCGAATGTACTTTTTCACCCAGCTGATAACTCGACTGGTTATAGCATTTGGAGTATCCCTTTTCGAATCGAATCGATGTAAAAATTAAGCGTTTGTTTTCCTCCGTTGATTACTGTATACAGGGATGCCAATTGAATTTGTCAAAAATTAGGATAACATGAACAAAAAATCACCACAAATTCTGCTTAAATAGTATAAACTAAGGCGGAATTTCAATATCATCTGAAACGAACATTATAATCGGTTAAACTATTTTATAACAGTTTTGTACGATATTCTGATAATTTAAGTAAAAATTCTATAACAGTTTTGATATTTTATTGAAATTCAGGACAATTCACTTCATTAAAAGTCCATTTTTCAAAAATCAGGAAAAAAGGACAGTTTCAAAAATTAGGACGGTTTTACGAAAATCAGGGCAAATCCTGATTTATCAGGACACCTGGGACCTCTGAGTGTATAAATTCTGTTTCACATAGAATCTGGTCGGATAAAATATATCATTTCTCCGCAAAGAAGTAACGTACAACAAAAGTAAAAATGTCATTTTGTAGGGTTTTTATTGCACTTTAAGGAAAAAATACATAAAAATCATTCGTCAGCTTTTCGGATTAATTTTCGAACCTTTTTTGTGATACCACCAATCATTTTCTGCACAGTACTGCTGGTAATCTCATTCGTCATCTTGTTCCACCACTTTTCCATTTGAGCGGGTTTTCTCATGGTTCTTCAGTTTGCCTTTAACTATTTTCCAATATTTCTCGCTGGGACGAAAATCCGGACAGTTTGGTTGATTGATACTTTTTTCAACAAAATCGATCTTGTTCTCCTTATAGGGCTAGGTGGGGTAATTATGAACAAAATTTCTTCATTTGGCACACTCACTGCCACCATATGTTTATTTCTTAACATAAATTCTGAAAAGCTGCCAACAATGAATGTTTCCGTGCTCTTCATCATTCTGTAGAGCAACTTTTTCTTTTGGGTCGAAACCCACGTGCTTGAGACGTCTGTTCATAATTACCCCGTCTGTTCATATTTACCCCCCTGTCTAGGGGGTAATTATGAACACGGATTACGGACTTGGTATAAAATTTTTGAAAAGTAACAGTATTTATACGTTACATTTACCCGTAGTAAGCAGTGTATGGTGATTTTTTACTTAAAAAATTATGTTCATAATTACCCTAAAACCTGTTCATATTTACCCCGAGACTTGCCCAATATGATTCATATGGTGTCAGAAAATCTCAATTCAACACCAAATAATGAAAATAATTAGCAATAATAAGAAAATGGGTTGTTCTATAAAAACTCAACTCAATTCATGTAAAAAACATGTAAAATAAACCAATGTTATCAAAATTTAGAGGTAAAGCAACACCAAAAATAGCTATTTAGTATTCTTTAGTAATATTTTTTTCTATCTTTTGTTTAGGTAGTTCATTTTTTTGTTGCATCTTTTACATTTTGGTTGGTTTCTTTTTCTTTCGTTTCTTTATTTCGTTGCAATCATTTTTATTTGGGACCATTCAGTTATTACATAACGCTTTTAGGGGGGGAGGGGGTATAGCAGTTTGTTACGCTTTGTGGATTTTGCTTAGAAATTTTAAGACGAATGTGTTACGTAGGGAGGAGGGGGGGTTGAAAATGCTCGAAAATTGCGTTACGTAATATTTGAACGGCCCCTCTCCATACGTGTGAAATATTAGGCGAGTTAGGCTACTTGATAGTTTTTACATCCGTTTTAAATGTCCTGCGCAGCTAACATCAAGTTTTCACCTAAATTTCGAGGGTTAGGCTTTTCACGTACGTGCGAGATAACATGAAATTTAAAACATATACAGAAAATTCTATTTTTTTTAAAGATGGTTGTTTCACAAAAACACCCATTAAAATTTTCTAAGATCAGTGAACAGTCGTTTTTTGCAAGGTTTGTCAGTTCTTTATGATCGACTGTTTTGAAAAATATTTGCACTAATTCATTTTTTATCACCTGTACGAAATTTCACATTAGTAGCTCGATTTTCTTAAAAAAAATTATTACTGCAGAAGTTTTCCTCATCAAACTGGAAGAGAAAATCTTCAACCAAAAGATTTTCATTTTGTACTAAATTTTAAAAAATGTATTCGAACATATAAAGATTGAAAAAAGTAACTAAGTATGAAAATAAGACAGCAAGAAAATAGATTTTGAATCTTTGTTATCCGAATGTAACTCATAAACAATTATTCTTTGCTGTAATTCTAATGCTCTGAATAGCAGCACGTTCTCCAAACATACAGAAAAATTTATCTTTTTGATCTTTTTTTTTTTGTGGACTTTTTCACCTAATAAATTTGTCATGGTTTTTCATATATTTTACTGTTGACCACAGTTATTTAAGGTTTATAATTATGTTTCACGCGATGAATAAAAGCTCGAGCAGCAAACCTTTTGTTAAAAAATGGTGAATTTTATTTTTAGTATAATTAAAAATTTCTTCAAGTCTAGTTTATAACCTTGTTAGTTATCAATACCAAAAAAATGGTTTTGGAAGGACGTAAAACTTTGTATTCAGTGGTAGAAAACTATTCCTGGGATACAGGTTTTCGGTTTCGGTATTACCGGGTAAACTATCCGTACGCACCACTCACTAAACCTAAGAAAAGATTTGACTGCATATTTTTTCTATCAACAAAAAGCAAGCTCTTATCACTATATTTTTAAACGAAATTAAGACTCGTTTAAATGCGGATTTAGCCATTTTTCAAAATTTCTGTTTTATAAAGTTTTTTTTCACTCTTGAATTCTTTATTTAGATTTGATAAAATTAAGAAGAAAAAAATCTATTTCTCAAAAATTCGAAACTCAACACATTTCGGACCTAATTTGAATATGAAATTTATTAAATTTGGTCCAGCAGGATACTGGGATATAAAATGCCGAGTGTTGATGATTCCTGGCTAAGATTTTTTCACGGTCCTGTGTTCAGATCATACAGAAGGGAGGGGGGGGGGGTGTAGTTTTGTGAGAAATTTCTTACAAGGGGAGGAGGGAGGAGGGGGTCTGGAAATGCTTGGGTAATAAGTGAATGACCCCCTAAGTTGATGAATGAAACATATGACCATAAAAAAGCAAAAGAAATATCAGGAAATGACTAAGAACATGTGTTCATAACTACCCCATAGAACGAAAACTATGGGGTAAATATGAACACTCATCTGTAAAGCTATGCGAATTAAATTTTTCAAAATTTCTTCAAAATCCAGAAAGAACATCATTACCCGGATGTAAAACAGTTGATAACAACATTCTAGCTGGATTTCCTATGATCAGATTTTCAAAACATTGAACACTGTCCAAAACGATTTCCGTTCCACGGGGTAATGGTTTTTTAAAACATCTGAAATGATATCATTAGGATTTGAAAACATGTCGGAAACAGCTTATAGCTATCAATCGGATGTTAAACTACCACTTTTGGAACTTTTTGTGTTCATTCATCCCCCACACCAGTGCGTATGGCACTTGTTCGGAATTACCCCACTTGACCCTACCACTTAACGACATCCCGGTTGTAGTGGCAGCTTGCCAGGTCCGGCCAGAACTTCACCGGACCTTTGTGGGACCGAATGTATGGCAAAACCAGGGATTGAAAGTTAAGCTCATTTGAGCGATATTCAAAGCTCTTTATTTCCATAGCTCCGCTTACAAAGCAATCGACGAAGCTCCTATCGTTTTTGTCTCCGGAGCTTCGCATTGCTAAGCTCTTATTTGGAAGAAACCTTAGCTCTTTTTTGCCACGTGAGCCCGTTAGCTCATGCCTCCAGAGGAGCTTGAGCTTGTTGGCTCAACCGATTCAAATTCGTTGAGCTTGTTTTCACTGCTGCTGTTCGAGCCAACGCCTGCTTTTTTGTGCACAAGTGAAGTAACTAAAAAAAGGGCTTGTTGCATGGATTTTTAAAAATAAATGTTGGACGGTTTTGGTAACTAGTAAAAGTTACCAGCACTAGTAACTATGAAATAGTAAAATTTACAATTTTTCAGGAAAAACGCCAAATGAATTATTAGTGACAGAATAAACTTTTTGTCATTTATCAAGTTAAGGTGACATTGGGCATCATTCTGATTGCTTAATTGGATTAGTTAGAGGAATGTGTACTCGAGTTAGAGAAAAGATGTATTAAATGTTATTTTTCTCTCTTTTAGCACTTTTTTGCGCAAAATTTACAGAAGAAGATAACAATAAAAGGTGTTGAACAGTTTTAACTATTTTTAACATCCCTTCATCAACATTTGTTTTCAAAGGGTTGAGATATTTTCTTTTCACAATACAGTTTTTAAGAGATTTTACAGATCAGTGCATATAAAAAAAAGATAAAATTACCATTGTAGCCTTCGTTTTAAGTTCAAATTGAAATTGTACATACGTTTACGTTTGACAATGCTCCTGCAAATTTGAAAAAGGGGAAAACAGTTTAAAGATTTTAAATGATGATAATGTAAAACAATGCAAAAAACATCAAAATGAGAAGAATTGCACAAAAGATTGTTTGCAACGAAATTGCATACTACAGTGAGCATTCCATACAAGCAACTAATCTGAACCAATTTTTTCAAAAAAGTTTCTTATGTAGAAAAAGTTGCTTATATAGAAAAAATGAGTATAAATTTTAAGAAAAATCAGTTTTGTGATTTATAGATAAATAAGCAGTTTTAAATCATTTTCATTACCAAATTGTCAGTCTAGCCAGGGGGATCGTCCTCTTCCACAAAATGATTTTCCGGCATATTAAATTCTATTGCGTCGATCGATGAAAACAGATGTTTAAATGAACTCATGACAACGGATCGTGGGACATCATTCCAGGCTTCAACTATCAAAAATGCCACGTCTTTTAAAATAATATTTTTAAGAGCTGAGACCATGTCGTTATTGCCATAACGCCAAGAGTGTTGACAGAAGGTGCTTTCGGTACCGTTGCTTAAGGGATTTTATGACATTTTGGTCAAGTGGTTGCAACAAAGGTGTATTGTTGGGTGGAAAAAAATAACCTTAAAGTTTTCATCATGGGAAAAAGTGTTTGCTGTCCCATGACAGGTGGCATTATCGACCAATAAAACTGCTTTTACTGGTAAGCCTTTAGCTTCTAAGTGACGAGAAACTTCAGGGATGAATAAATCGTTGAACCACTCCTTAAAAAGCGCAGAAGTTTGCCAAGCATTTTTGGATGATTTGTAACACAGTGGTAAATTTACATTTTTAAAACACCGAGGATTTTTGGATATTCCAACCACCATCAAATCGAGTTAATGCGTCCCAGTTGGCGACCCCTTCCTTTATGGATTTCCGTCCTCAGCAGTTTTTTCGAAAACGGTAACGTTTGTTTTCTTGTGCTAACCTTTGTAAACCAGACCGGTCTCGTCACAATTGTAGATCTTTTCCGGTAAAAACCCATTTTAGGGAATAATCTTTTTGAAATCGCTTGTAAATGTAGCAGCACTCTCAGCATTGCAGGAAAGTTTTTCACCGGAAACCGTCAAAATTCTTATGCCGTGGCGTTTTTTGAACTTATCAAGCCAGCCATCACTGGCTGAAAATTCTTCGTGTCCATTGAGTGACCTTTTTAAATTAAGTGCTTTAACTTTGAGCATCTCGTTTGAAACCAATTCGTTTGCTTCTCCGTAGTAAAAACCATGCGTATAGTTTATCATCAAAATCAAGATTTTTTAATGGCTTCATTCGCTTGATTTTTTTTTTTTATTAACATACGTTTTTGAGGCGAATTCTTCCAAGTTTTCTTTATTATTTTTTATCCTCGTTAAAGTCGACATATGGATGTTGTAGCTTCTGCAGATCACTGTCGGTGTCTTGCCATCTTGGAGTTAATTTAAAATTAATAATTTTGTTTTCAAAGAAATTGATACTCTGCATCCATTTTTACGGAAGAAGTGAAATTAAAATGAAAGTAAAAACCATGGTTGCTTGTACAGAAATTTTGGAATAAAAAAAGTTGCTAATGCAGAGGTTGCTTCAATAGAATGTTGCTTGTGTAAAGGTTGCTTATAAAGAATGCTCACTGTATCTACTTTGCACAAAACTGATGAATTGAGAAAATTGTTAACCAAAATTAAAATAAAAAAAATAACTCCCATATTCCACTTGCTGTTATTTGCTTTGTAATTGTTCGAAAATTCGATTTTTTCAAATAGTAGAACACAGAGAGTTGTTTAAATTCCCATGTTTAACAGATTTTGTTTTGCTCATATAATTCTATAAAAATTCGATCAATTTATCTTATTTTAAATTAAATACTTAGAGGCGAATCTACCCAGCAAGCCTCTATAATAAAACAAACAACAAACAAATTAAATACTTGACTTGAAATATTATTTATTCCCCCTTGAGGAGTTGGGAAAATCGAAGGGGTGGTGGCGTGATAATAGAAGAATTTTATATTAGTTCCGGCCTTTATGTTGGTCAACAGTTAGCGATTAGCGATTAGCGCTTTAAGCTTAAAGCGATAACTTTTTCGGCACATTTAGCGTATTTTATTAGCGATCGCTAACATTGAATGAGTTAGCGATCTAATTAGCGGCGCTATTTTTTCAGTTAGCGATGCCGAACACTGCCAGCACTAGTAACTATGAAATAGTAAAATTTCGAAATTTTCGGGAAAAACGCCAAATGAAAGGGCTTTTTGTGAGGATTATTAAAATCAATGTTAGAGAGTTCTAGTTACTAGTTAAAGTTACCAGCACTAGTAACTATGATATAGTAAAATTTACAATTTTTCAGGAAAAACGCCAAATGAAAGAGCTTGTTGCGAGGATTATTAAAATCAATGTTAGAGAGTTTTAGTAACTAGTTAAAGTTACCAGCACTAGTAACTATGAAATAGTAAAATTTACGAATTTTCGGGAAAAACGTGAAATGAAAGGGCTTTTTGTGAGGATTATTAAAATCAATGTTAGAGAGTTTTAGTAACTAGTGTCGAAACCGACCAAACTAATAACGTTTTTTTCCTTCAATTCGACTTCTATTTCGATATACGCTTCCTATTCAGACTGACCACGCTATTCTTCCCTTTAAAATTTCATTCGCGTTTACTTTCCCGACTGACCTTTCCTTCGTAAAACTAGTCTATAAACTGATTCGTCTGTTCGTTCCGTCTCTTGCTGTACTCTCTTTTCCTTAAACTCTACACAACTTTTCTCTCTAATTGAAATAAACGCTCTCATAAACCAAAAGTTTCTGAGCACATGAACAGAAACGTGCTCTCTCATGTACTAGTGTTGCCAATCTCCTAGCCGTTCATTTTTCGTGTTAACCGTCTGATATATTAATTCTCACTTTATTCCCTACATTCGCCTCCGCCTCTATACTCCTGAAGTAGTTTGAAACAATTAAGCGTAAATTTAAATCTTGGGGGTTTGCAATTCCTTTTCGTTTTACCCATTATAACTGATTGTTAGGACATTGTTATCCAACTTTTTTTTTTGTAATGTGATCCTTGACTCCAGCGCCTGTCGACTCTCTATGAGGTTTGCCTATAATTTGAAGGGGAACCCACTGCGTCCAATAGTTGATGTATTGTGGTCATTATATTACTATACGCAGTTGAAGCACTGATAAGGCTGAAGTACCTGTATGACTTAACCGCATATATTAAATCTCCTTAAATAACAGAACTACACTTCCAAGACTTTGATTTTACACTTTGTTTGAAATATAGTACAAAAGCTCTAAAATACATCTTTTCAATCAGTGCATTTTAAATCGTGTGGGCCTCTATAAAAGATTTGAATTTCACTTTCCTATTAGTCATACTATTGATTTGCATTTTTATTGGAACGCACGATGCAACCTTAGAGGTTTTCTCTTCCTCACTTACCCTTCCCGAGGGTTTGTACATTCCTTATTCCTTTTCCATATTTTCTTATCGGATAATTTTTCTTACAGATTGTGCTGCCTCTTCAGTGATTTGCATTTCTATTCCGACAAGAATTGGGACAAGAATTTTCCCTCTCAATCAAATCCCTTTTATACATAATAATTCGTACCCCCTTTTTTCATCCTATTTTTCTTTCTTTATTTTCAACACTCTTCATATCCCTTGTTTTTTAAACTTTTGCTTCAATTTTTTTTCATTTCCATATTCCCTTATTTTCAAAATTGTTTATTCTATTTTCTTTTCTCTCTTTTCCAATTACTTCTCTAAGTCGTACTCCCTTTTTTCATCCTATTTTTCTTTCTTTATTTTTAACACTCTCTTCATATCCCTTGTTTTTTCTTAACTTTTGCTTAAATTTTTTTTTCATTTCCATATTCCCTTATTTTCAAAATTGTTTATTATATTTTCTTTTCCCTATGTAATTTCTAAGTAAATTATCGGGTCAAATGGATTTCTAGTTCTCATCATTGCTTCAGCCTTTACGTTATATTTTGTTGTTTTAAATTTTTTTTCTAATGTCGCCTTATTTTTCTTTCTTTATTTTTTACACTCTCTTCTTATCCCATTTAATTTATTTTTCTTAACTTTTATACTTCAATTCATTTTTCCTTTCCAAATTCCCTTATTTTCAAAATTGTTTATACTATTTTCTTTTCCCTCTTTTCCAATTACTTCTCTAAGTCGTACTCCTTTTTAAAATCCATTTAGCATCCCCATTTATCAGGCCAAATAGATTTCTAGTTCTCATCATTGCTTCAACATTTTTCTTATATGTTGTTCTGAATTTTTTCTTTCAACTGTCGCCTTATTTTTCTTCATTTATTTTTAACACTCTCTTCATATCCCATTTTATTTTTTTTCTTAACTTTTATACTTCAAATTGTTTTTTTTTTTATTTCCAAATTCCTTTATTTTCAAAATTGTTTATTCTATTTTCTTTTCTCTCTTTTCCAATTACTTCTCTAAGTCGTACTCCTTTTTTTCATCCATTTAGCATTCCCATTTATCAGGACAAATGAATTTCTATTTCTCATCATTGCTTCAGCATTTACCTTATATTTCGTTGTTCTAAAAGTTTTCTTTAAACTAGCGCCTTATTTTTTTTTCTTTTATTTTTAACACTCTTTTCATATCCCATTTTATTTTCCTTAACTTTTATACTTCAATTGTTTTTCCATTTTTATTCTATTTTCTTTTCTCTCTTTTCCAATTACTTCTCTAAGTCGTACTCCCTTTTTTTCATCCATTTAGCATCACCATTTATCAGGCCAAATGGATTTCTATTTCTCATCATTGCTTCAGCATTTACCTTATATTTTGTTGTTCTAAAAGTTTTCTTTCAACTGTTGCCTTATTTTTTTTCCTTTATTTTTAACATTTTCTTGACATCCCATTTTATTTATTTTTCTTAACTTTTATACTTCAAATTGTTTTTCCATTTCCAAATTCCCTTATTTCCAAAATTGTTTATTCTATTTTCTTTTCTCTCTTTTCCAATTACTTCTCTAAGTCGTACTCCCTTTTTTCATCCATTTAGCATCCCCATTTTTCAGGCCAAATGGATTTCTATTTCTCATCATTCCTTCAGCATTTACCTTATATTTTGTTGTTCTGAAATTTTTCTTTCAATTGTCGCCTTATTTATCTTCCTTAATTTTTAACACTCTCTTGATATCCCATTTTATTTATTTTTCTTAACTTTTATACTTCAAATTGTTTTTCCATTTCCAAATTCCCTTATTTTCAAAATTGTTTATTCCATTTTCTTTTCTCTCTTTTCCAATTACTTCTCTAAGTCGTACACCCTTTTTTCATCCTATTTTTCTTTCTTTATTTTCAACACTCTCTTCATATCCCTTGTTTTTTCTTAACTTTTGCTTAAATTTTTTTTTCATTTCCATATTCCCTTATTTTTAAAATTGTTTATTATATTTTCTTTTCCCTAAGTATTTTCTATGTAATTTATCGGGTCAAAAGGATTTCTAGTTCTCATCATTGCTTCAGCCTTTACAATATATTTTGTTGTTCTGAATTTTTTTTTCTAATGCCGCCTTATTTTTCTTTCTTTATTTTTAACACTCTCTTCTTATCCCATTTAATTTATTTTTCTTAACTTTTATACTTCAATTCATTTTTCATTTCCAAATTCTCTTATTTTCAAAATTGTTTATACTATTTTCTTTTCTCTCTTTTCCAATTACTTATCTAAGTCGTACTCCTTTTTAAAATCCATTTAGCATCCCCATTTATCAGACCAAATAGATTTCTAGTTCTCATCATTGCTTCAGCATTTATTTTATATGTTGTTCTGAAATTTTTCTGTCGCCTTATTTTTCTTCCTTTATTTTTAACACTCTCTTCATATCCCATTTTATTTTTTTCTTAACTTTTATACTTGTTTTTTTTTTCCAAATTCCTTTATTTTCAAAATTGTTTATTCCATTTTCTTTTCTCTCTTTTCCAATTACTTCTCTAAGTCGTACTCCCTTTTTTCATCCATTTAGCATCCCCATTTATCAGGCCAAATGGATTTCTATTTCTCATCATTCCTTCAGCATTTACCTTATATTTTGTTGTTCTGAAATTTTTCTTTCAACTGTCGCCTTATTTTTTTTTCCTTTATTTTTAACACTCTCTTCTTATCCCATTTTATTTATTTTTCTTAACTTTTATACTTCAAATTGTTTTTCCATTTCCAAATTCCCTTATTTTCAAAATTGTTTATTCTATTTTCTTTTCTCTCTTTTCCAATTACTTCTCTAAGTCGTACTCCCTTTTATCATCCATTTAGCATCCTAATTTATCAGGCCAAATGGATTTCTATTTCTCATCATTGCTTCAGCATTTACCTTATATTTTGTTGTTCTGAAATTTTTCTTTCAACTGTCGCCTTATTTTTCTTCCTTTATTTTTAGCACTCTGGTGATATCCAATCTTATTTATTTTTCTCAACTTTTATACTTCAAATTGTTTTTCCATTTCCAAATTCCCTTATTTCCAAAATTGTTTATTCTATTTTCTTTTCTCTCTTTTTCAATTACTTCTCTTAGTCGTACTCCCTTTTTTCATCCTATTTTTCTTTCTTTATTTTCAACACTCTCTTCATATCCCTTGTTTTTTCTTAACTTTTGCTTCAATTTTTTTTTTCATTTCCATATTCCCTTATTTTCAAAATTGTTTATTCTATTTTCTTTTCACTTAGTAATTTCTAAGTAATTTATCGGGATTTCTAGTTCCCATCATTGCTTCATCATGTATCTTATATTTTGTTGTTCTGAATTTTTTTTTCTACTGTCGCCTTATTTTTCTTTTTTTATTTTTAACACTCTCTTCATATCCCATTTAATTTATTTTTCTTAACTTTTATGCTTCAAATTGTTTTTTTATTTCCAAATTCCCTTATTTTCAAATTGTTTATTCTATTTTCTTTTCTCTTATTTCCAATTACTTCTCTAAGTCGTACTTCCTTTTTTCATCCATTTGACATCTCTTTTTATCGGTTTTAAAAATATCTATTCTCCCTTTCCGAACTCTCTTTTCAATTTTTCTGCCCTTTTTTTTTGCATTGTGCTGCCCCACTCAAGGGTTTGCACTTTTTCCTATCGTGCTGTCCCACTCAGGGGTTTGCACTTTTCCACATCGTGCTGCTCCTCTCAGAGGTTTGCACTTTTTCACATTGTGCTGCCCCACTCAGGGGTTTGCACTTTTTTTTTCGCATTGTGCTGCCCCACTCAAGGGTTTGCACTTTTTCCTATCGTGCTGCCCCACTCAGGGGTTTGCACCTTTTTCACCTCGTGCTGCCCCACTCAGAGGTTTGCACTTTTTTTTCTCATCGTGCTACTCCTCTCAGGAGTTTGCACTTTTTCACCTCGTGCTGCCCCACTCAGAGGTTTGCACTTTTTTTTCTCATCGTGCTGCCCCACTCAAGGGTATGCACATTTTCTCCACTTTTAACCTCATGCTGCCCCACTCAGGGGTTTGCACTTTTCCACATCGTGCTACTCCTCTCAGGAGTTTGCACTTTTTCACCTCGTGCTGCCCCACTCAGAGGTTTGCACTTTTTTTCTCATCGTGCTGCCCCACTCAAGGGTTTGCACCTTTTCTCCACTTTTAACCTCATGCTGCCCCACTCAGGGGTTTGCATTTTTTTTCAATCATCCGAACACAAATAACATTACCATTGACAAGCTTGCATGTTCACATTCCAGAAATAAATTGACTTGTATTGCTCAACTACTTATTTGATTGAAATCACAACAATCTTTGCGCAAAATCTCGTCAAATGCTGCATACACCATTCAAATATAAAAAAATTATTAAAAAATCAAAACACTTATATTTAAACTACCTCACGTTATCACTGCTCGTCAAGTCGAAATCCAATCATGGACACCCAAAATTCGCAATATTCCTCTCCTTTATTTGAATCGACGCATTTGCTATTTCCGCCATTTCACTTACCATCCATTAGAAATTGAAGTTATCTTCGTTTTTTTCACTGCTGGTAGACTCTGCTCCAAATTTCACAATGTTTTTGTCCCGGAAATTCAAACGCTCATACTAGAACTTGATCGAACCGACCGCGCCATTGTCGAAACCGACCAAACTAATAACGTTTTTTTCCTTCAATTCGACTTCTATTTCGATATACGCTTCCTATTCAGACTGACCACGCTATTCTTTCCTTTAAAATTTCATTCGCGTTTACTTTCCCGACTGACCTTTCCTTCGTTAAACTAGTCTATAAACTGATTCGTCTGTTCGTTCCGTCTCTTGCTGTACTCTCTTTTCCTTAAACTCTACACAACTTTTCTCTCTAATTGAAATAAACGCTCTCATAAACCAAAAGTTTCTGAGCACATGAACAGAAACGTGCTCTCTCATGTACTAGTGTTGCCAATCTCCTAGCCGTTCATTTTTCGTGTTAACCGTCTGATATATTAATTCTCACTTTATTCCCTACAACTAGTAAAAGTTACCAGCACTAGTAACTATGAAATAGTAAAACTTACAAATTTTTAACACATAAACATTGATTCCAATGATCCTCGCAACAAGCCCTCTCATTTGGCGTTTTTCCCGAAAATTTCGAAATTTGACTATTTCATAGTTACCAGTGCTGGTAACTTTTACCAGTAACTAGTAATTTGATTTTAATAATACTCGCAACAAGCCCTTTCATTTGGCGTTTTCCCGAAAATTTCGAAATTTTACTATTTCATAGTAACTAGTGCTAGTAACTTTTTCTAGAGACTGAAACTCTATAACATTGATTTTAATAATCCTCACAACAAGCCCTTTCAGTTGGCGTTTTTCCCGAAAAATTGTAAATTTTACTATATCATAGTTACTAGTGCTGATAACTTTTACTAGTTACTAGAACTCTCTAACATCGATTTTAATAATCCTCACAAAAAGCCCTTTTCTTTTGGCGTTTTTCCCGAAAAATTGTAAATTTTACTATTTCATAGTTACTAGTGCTGGTAACTTTTACTAGTTACTAGAACTCTCTTACACTGATTTTAATAATCCTCACAACAAGCCCTTTTCTTTTGGCGTTTTTCCCGAAAAGTTGTAAATTTTACTATTTCATAGTTACTAGTGCTGGTAACTTTAACTAGTTACTAGAACTCTCTAACATTGATTTTAATAATTTGGCGTTTTCCCGAAAAATTGTAAATTTTACTATTTCATAGTTACTAGTGCTGGTAGCTTTAACTAGTAACTAGAACTCTTCAACATTGATTTTAATAATCCTCACAACAAGCCCTTTCTTTTGGCGTTTTTTCCTGAAAAAAATGTAATTTTTACTACAGACCCCGTTCGATTTTGGCAACACGCCCGTACATTTTGTGTTGCCAAAATCGAATGTTGCCAAAATCGAACGGTTTTTTTTCTCAACTTTTTTTTTCAGTTATTTTTACAAAATAACTGTTATTATTATCAAACACGTTATTTTTGGTCCATTTTCGACCTTTTTCAGTCATTTTGAATTTTTTTCATTCTGTTTTTAAAACATTTTCCACTTTTCATGTTGTGTTTTTAATGTTTGTTTTCATATTTGCTGTTTTTGTCCTTCTTCATCATTTTTTTGTTTTTTTTTTTGTCATTTTCAGTCTTTTGCTTGAATTTGTTTTTCAACTTTTTGAAATTTTTCATATTTTTGTCATTTTTGAGTAATTTATACATTTTTAGAAAAACTTTTGATTTTATTGTTGCATTTTATCACCATTCCAAAATATAAAAACGTATTTATGGTGTTTGTCTTAATTAAATTGGTCCTGTTATAACGAAAACTAAAAGGTAATGTTGATTCTGAAAACCGTTCGATTTTGGCACATGTGCCAAAATCGGATGTTGCCAAAATCGAATGTTGCCAAAATCGAATGTTGCCAAAAACGAACGGGGTCTGTATTTCATAGTAACTAGTGTTGGTAACTTTTACTAGTAACTAGAACTCTCTAACATTGATTTTAATAATCCTCACAAAAAGCCCTTTATTTGGCGTTTTTTCCGAAAAATTGTAAATTTTACTATTTCACAGTTACTAGTGCTGGTAACTTTAACTAGTTACTAGAACTCTCTAACATTGATTTTAATAATCCTCGCAAAAAGCCCTTTCATTCGGCGTTTTTCCCGAAAAATTGTAAATTTTACTATTTCACAGTTACTAGTGCTGGTAACTTTTACTAGTTACTAGAACTCTCTAACAGTGATTTTAATAATCCTCCCAAAAAGCCCTTTCAATTGGCGGTTTTCCCGAAAATTTCGAAATTTTACTATTTCATAGTTACTAATGCTGGTAACTTTTACCAGTTACAAGAAATCTTTAACATTCATTTTATTAATCCCAACAAGCCCTTCCACAGTTCCTGGTGCATAAAAAAAGCCGTTGGCTCACACAGCACCACAATAGCAATGTCAATACACATCATTTGGCTCAAGTGTTACAATTTTGCTGAGCCAACAAGCTCAAGAAATTTCGGCTCCTTGAGCTAACAAACTCAAAGCAAAATGCAAAACCTTGTCTCCTAGAGCTAGAAGAGGTATGAGCTTAATTTGAGCATTTATTGGTGGGCTAGAATTGGCTCCAACTTTCTTCGCTCTCGAGCTTCAAGAGCTGTGATGCTCAGCCGCTTGAGCAAGAGCATTTCAATCCCTGGGCAAAACCCTCTTCTGAAGACATTCTTCTTTGTAAACATTTCCATTCATTGTGTCCCCAGTGATGGAAATTTTAGTCTCCTTCCCACAACAACAGATCCCTTACCAAATCATCAACTTACGATCAAATTTATCTGCGAAAACAAACTTGAATCTACCCGCAGCATTTCCTTTACGCTTCGCAAGGTAAAATTTGTTACCGGGTATTTGTCCAAAATCCATTTTGACGTAAGTTTCGTCGTCCATCAAAATGCATCCGTTGTACTTGGTCAACACTTTCTCGTACAACTTCCTTGCCCTGGTTTTGGCAACCAGGTTTTGTTTCAGCGTCCTGTTGGGGTGTTTGCTTGCATGATACGACCGCAAGCCTTCTCGCAAACAAATTCGTCGAGCTGTACTGTGGTTCGTCTTGAACTTTTTGGCCAAATCACGCAAGGAGATTCCAGGTGATTATTGTGAACTGATCGAATTACCTTTGCTCGCAGCTTCCGGTCATATGTTCCACTTTTACGCCTGGTTTGTTTTGCTCGATCCACCTTAAGGGTCTCCCGGTAACGTTGCAGCACCGAATTCACAGTCGATTTTGGATATTTCAGGAATTTCGCGATCCTTACCCCTGACCACGTCAGTTTCTCTACGTGAGTGTGCAGAATTTTCTCTCGCCTTTCGTGTTCCATCGTCGATAACTTTTGACTGACTGCTTCAATCTTGATGAAACTTTCACCACTAAGTAAACAAACCATCCGGATCAAAACACTGTCAATAGATTCGCAATGTGACAACTAGGGGCGCTTCAATAATTTTATAAATTGCAGATAATAAAATATTCCTGAAAATAAACTGCACTTCATGCATTGAAATGAACATATTATTTAGATAAGATAAATTACTTCATGTTATTCCAACCTCGTAATGTTTGAAAAAATATGTTACATTAATTAAATTTATAAACTCTCCTAGTCTACAGAACAACGGATTTTTTATATTGATAGTAATTTGATGTAAACCAGCTATTAAGATCAAATTAACTTAATCTTAAGTTTCTCCTTGACAATCGTTTTTCTCCAATCTTAAGTTTCGTTTTTTTTTTCAGTTCAGCCGCCGGCCGTGGCCTAGAGGATAGCGTTCCAGTCTTCTAAGCCAGAGTCCATGAGATCGAATCCCGATCACGGCACACATAGTACTCTTTCTATGGACTGGTGGTTTTAGCATTTGTAAGATGCTAGCCATAATATCCTTGAAAGATGTACGCCTTAGAGTTAAGTAAATTAGATCTCTTCAAAGAAACATGAAGTTTCACTGAGATCCTATATGTGTGTGTTCGTTTTTCAAAAAAAAAAAAAAAAAAAAAAAAAAAAAAAAAAAAAAAAAAAAAAAAAAAAAAAAAAAAAAAAAAAAAAAAAAAAAAAAAAAAAAAAAAAACCAGAAAACCATCAATTAATAATAAATTTAATTCAAGTTCAAATTCAAAACAAAGCTTTTGGACCAGATTCATAAACGAATAAAAAAAAACACTTTGAATATACAAAGGCGATTTTCTCTTCACATCACGAGCTTTTAGCGTCGCTTATAAATACCTTCATTTCGCTTTAAGTTACGCATGTTAAGAGATACGTAGGGACCTTTTTAAAATTTGTAATTGAATTTGAATATTAACTAAATCGACCAAATTTATTTAACTATCATAATTCATTGCAAAAAAAAATTAACACAATAAACAATTAACAGGTTCATGTAATTCCACGTTAATCATGCGGTCTCTTGTTAACGACATCTTAACTTTTTGTCATTTTAGTCATTTATGTTGTTTTTGCCATTTTTGTAATTTATGTCATTTTTGTCTTTTTTTGTCATTTTTGACATTTTTGTCATTTTTGTCGTTTTTGTCATTTTTGTCGTTTTTTGTCATTTTCGTCTTTTTGTCATTTTTGAAAATTTCATAAATTTTGTCAATTTTGTTTATTTTGTCAATTTTATCAATTTTGTCAATTTTGAAAGTTATGTCTTTTTTTTCAATTTTGTTTTTTTTGTAGTGGAAAAGGATTCAAAATTATTTAGATTTTTTTAGATTTTTTTTAGATTTATTCTAGTGTCGTATTCCACTAAAGAAACTGTTTTTCTGAAATGTCTGCTCTTTTGTGAGAACCAGTTGCACATTTTTGTTAAACATTTATTTTTTCCGTCTTCTATTCTGGCGAGCACTTTCTTCCAACAAGATATTTCCCAATAATTTTCAAAAAATACCATGAGGAGCTTTTTCGTTTTTAATTATATGCATGTTTCAAAAAGCACCCCAAATGCTTCAAACTCTACTATGTAGGGCTTGGTTGCGATAATGTTTGTTTAATATCTTTAAATATCCATGGCATATAGCAAACACCATGTTCTCAATAGAAGAGTTTAGATTAGTTAGGGAGCTTTTGGAAAGCTTTTGAAAACAACCATACATGTCTCCTAACTACAAACATTCAAACATTTACCTGTCATCGCGGATTGGCTTCAGCAAGTGAGAGTTCGGATTGAGTCGCATCCCGTCATCGTCATTGCTGGACACCAACATTAACAACAACCGCACAATTGCACAGGTTTTCAATGCGAACATAAAGTTTTCATTGCGCAACGCAAGATCTGAAGAGAGGAAGAGAAAAGGAAACGAAAAAAGCCCGACCGAGAGCTTAAATCTCGATAGGATTGAGTAGCATTTGGCTGATCCGCGATGCCCGGTAAATGTTTGACGTTTTGTAGACTTGATTACTAATAAGCTATGTCTTTCCTACTTAACAGTTCTCCGTCATGATGACGGCAAATCTGAGTGGAACTGAAGGCTATCTATGACGTCATGTATAATATGACGTCATTGTATGGATGAGATGAAGGATATGAAAAAAGAAATCAAATTTAATTAATAATAAATTAAAATAATAGTTGTATTCGGACACTGAAGATAAATAAAATAAAATAAATTTCATTGGCAAGGTTTGCTATTTTGGCAACACAAGGCAAACAAACAAAACAAAGTGAGTCATTGATCTATTCTTGTGAGCGACAGACGTGTTTAAGTGGATCTCTGAATTGAGATTCGTAAAATCACGACAGTCATATTCAGGTTCATCTTGATTAGTGATTGCTGGATGTTGCTAGCATGCCGAATGGATATTTTACTATGAAAATTTCGATCGGTACTAATGAAGGTATATCTAAGACCCATATCTAGATCCCAAATCGACCGATTACTATACTTTTATGAAAGAAAGGCAAAAAGATCTTGAATTTAAAAATTAAAAAAAATTAAATACAGGCAATTGGTTTTGTTTTAATTCTATCTGAAACAAGCTTTGATTGATGTTTTATGGCTTTTTTGCTAAATGGCATCAAAACAATAATCATGAAGATGTTGAGATACGTTAAAACCATGCTGAACACAGTAACTCCGAAACATGAAATCTGATTTTATGATAAACTTTCAATTGTAGCTTCTAATGTCGTTTAAAAATTTTGTAACCAGTGATTATGCTTTATACTCCTTCCCTTACAAAATGTTTCTAAAGTTTTAGGTGTGACGATAAAACCATAATTTACAAAAATAGAAAAAAATATGAAAAGTGATCATGTTAACGGTAGTTCAAATGACACTGTGGAAAATTTCGCGGTTTGTAACTTCATTCAGACATATCCAAATTAAAAAAAATAACTCTGAAAATCTAATTGAATTCCTGAAGTCTTCAATTTCCTATCAATAACTTTTACTTATAGACGCTCTCTGAAAGCCCAGACAAAAAGAGACCTCATCATGAAATCTAGATTGATTGATGATCTTGACTTCGAAGTAGTATGTTAAAGTAAGTAGATCAACGTGTTCAGTTATTTGAATAGCTGAACATTGAAATATTAACTTTACCTTCATATATTCGGTTAAAAGATTTATGAACATGCCTTGTCTGTCGCAGTGACTTTCTGAGAAAAAGTTTTATCTCTGTATGTATAAACAACTATCATTTTCACTGGTAAAAGTATACATTGCCGAAAGAAAAATTTGTATTGGCTTGCGAAAACCATCAGTTCTATTGAGGTTTCATTCATCCAAACTCCGAAGAATCCTCGGCTCATGAATAATGTAGAATCCGAAAAAATGTCTCCCGAATACCAGACCTATAACTTTCGGCTTTTCTTTTATGACACAACCTGTAATCCATTCGTCGGAGGATAGAGAAGCCATTCCATTTGTGAAAGGCAATCAGCCAAAAAAAAGGAGTGACTGACGGAGACCCGAAAGCTTTTCCGTCCAGGTTTTCCAAAATCCTTTCGGAAGGCTTTCCCTTACATTCGGCAGTTTTGTTGGTCGTGGTGAAACATTCCGAAAAACTTTCCTCCAGCTAACAGGAAAAATTCGGAAGCAGCAGCAGTAGAAAATCATTCCCACGAAAGCCTATTCTGTAGTCGAATCATGTGTTCTTTTTCCCTGCTGTCGAGTTCCGGACATGGTTTGTGGTAGGTGTGTAATTTTTTCACTCTCACCAAGCCACCCACTCATCCATCCAGAATCCTTCTTTGGGCGGCCATCATCCGACAGGCGACGAGAGAAATTATAATTCATGAAAATTCAATGATGCAGAAAATTTGGAAAAGCGATAAAGTCCTTCGTCTTTTGTGAATCGGTAGTGTTCATGCGGATATGGCAGGTCCTAGCTTTCTTTCAACCTTCGACTAGGGTTCTGGTTTTTAGCTGGAACAAAAGCTACTGGTGGATTTTTCTCTCTCTCAGCTAACATTCTTCTACAACCATTGCTTTTTTACCCCTAATCTAGTGTAGAATGGCACGATGGGGTTGAATAGTTCTTTTTTTTTCATCTTAAAATTTCACATTCGGATGCCGGATGTAGCTCGGTTGGATAATGATGGTAAGCGGGAGGAATCCTGGCCTCTGCTGGGAAAATCGAGATGTGATGACTACTATTCATGTTGGATGTTTCAAATTTTTCCAAATGAAATTTTGAACAAGAACGAGCGATGTGGAACCGTTTTAATTCAATTGGAAAATTAGCTTCCGTTCCGTAGAGCTTTAAGAACAAGGTGTAGAGAAGCCTTGCTGGGTATGAATTTGTATTAGAGTAAAGTATCCCTTGAATAAATAAAAAGGGAACACGAAAATATTGCGACGCCGAAAATGTCGTGCCAGTTTTTTTATGATGTTAAGAATCAAACCAAAACTTTAGGGTAGTTTTATACATATAATTACTTCAAAAATCAAAAGAAAAGTTAATCGATGGAGCTGAGTGTAAAATTGAACGCATTTTCCTCTGATACCCTCCATGAAAGTCTATACAGTGTCATCCGGTACCAGTTTTTCAGTTATTTTTTCATTTTCTAAACATGTCCTTCTCGTCTTTGACTGTCTTCTTGCTCTTCCGAAGTTCTGGCTTTCTTATTGGCCAGTACTGGCCTCATACCACTCCAGGACACTTCAAGAATTGTGGCATGATGCCAAATCTGGCCAAAACAGCTGAGCTTTGTCGTGCTGCTGCAAGAATGGCAAAAGGTGCTTCTCGAAGCACCTTTAGATCTAGTCATTTCCGATGTCCTTTTCACGAAAGGCTCACTCCTCAGTCCGCAAGAGCAGATGGCCTGCCAAACGAGATATTTGAAGGCAAACTTCAACATTTTCTTCTTCTTAAATTTGTCGTTCACATAGAACTTGCTCTTGCCTGTGATAAACTCCAATCCCGGAATTCGCTTAAAATCGGCTTTTATATTCGTTTCGTCGTCCATCACACAGCTGTCATATTTTGTCAGCATCTTCTCATAGAGCTTCCGTGCCGAGTTTCAGCCGTCGATTGTTGTCGCTGTCCGCGGTTTGGGAAGTTCTGTGCTTTGTTTGTACGTAGTCCAGCTCTCTTTTTTGCATTCTAGACGTAGCTCTGCGTCTTTTTGTTCTCCGGTCCCGATTTTCTCCCAGCTCCTTTGCCGTGGTCCAACGTCAACCGCTCCTGGAACCGCTTGAACACTCTGGAGACGGTAAATAGTAAATGTTCAACATTTTTTTCAACTGCCGATGTGACAGGTCAGGAAATTCCAGGTGTTTGGAAAGAATTCGTACTCTCGACTCGCGTTGGTTCACCTTCAATTTCGTTAAATCGAAAACACGACATCGAGTTTGACAGCATGTAAACAATATACATCAATGAAAAAGTGTGCAAAATTTGGTTGATTTTTAACCAATGGTAGAAAGGTTAGGCACTGTTGAATGTGCCGCAATAATTTCGTGTTCGCCTAGTCCAAATTTGACAAAAAAAAAAAAAACGAGTTCAGGAAGCTTCTACAGTGAGCGAAATAAGAACAGCACCACCCTATTTTTTATTGTAAAAGTTATACTATTGCCTGTTGTAGAAAAGTAGTTCTACGGTTTGTTCCCCACCATAATTAACGTAAGTCAAGCATAAATTGGACATTTTTTACTCAACTGGTTTTCGGTGAGCTCCAAAAATATGAAAAAAAGGGTGCGAAATAAAAATAGCACCACTCATGTTGTTGTTAAAAATCATGCTTTTTTGTTGAGATTCATGGTGAAAAGTGATTAATTTTAAGTTTTTCACTTGAACTAAGGTCAAAAGTAACACAATTGAAAATCCTGGCGATGTAAAACCACTTAGGGGCCGTTCAAATATTACGTGACGCTATTTTTTATCGCTATCAAGCACCCTCCCCCTACGTAATACATTTGTACCAGATTCTCTATCCAAAATCTACAAAATGTAACAAACACCTTCCCTCTGAACGTGTAACGTATTAATTGGATGGTCCCTAAGCAGAACGAACTGATATGCATCCCTGACTGACGGACACAAAAAAATGAGAGAATTGAAAAAATCTAACTTTATCGATGAAAGGATATCGGTAAAGGATCGCGAGTACAAATTTCCTATAAAAAGAAGCACGCTTGTTCAAATGATCATTTCAAGTTTGGATTTAACAGTGTGAGCATAACAAAGGAGAGAAGAACCAGCCACGAGAAGACGAAAAACGGAGAGAGTAGGTTATAAGGAAAGACGCGTGTTTTACACTACCCGGTATGTGTGTGGGTCTAAGGGTCGTTCGAGGCATTTAACTTTTGAGGAGAAAGTGAAAATCAAAGCTTACCACGATGCAGGGCTCTCAAACAGAAAAAAAAATGGACGAAGAATCCACAGATCTCACACGGCCATAGGACGCTACCAAACGCCGCATACAACAAATACTATCGACGAGGGAAAACGTGGTATGGCGTAAACCAGGGGTGAGCAACCTTTTGAACCAACGGGCCAATTTAAATTTTAAATCTTGTCGGCGGGCCGCACTCAAAATATTTTTTTTAATTCTCTCAAATTTAAATAGTACTTTTTGACAAACATTCGTTATTACATCATTCTTGTTAAAACTAACGGTACTATTTGACATCAATTCCATTTAAAAATCTTCTGGGGCTTATCACAGTGATAACTAAGAGAGTGAAAAATATATATTCAAAGAAATCACCGTCTTCTTAGCTCTGTTGTGGTATGAGCCTACTTGGTTGAATGATTCAACTGAATCAAAGCAATCGAAAGATTCTTTTTAATTCAACCACGGTAAATGAAAAGCTCATATACCAGTATTTCGATAGCAACTTACTACCTTCTTCAGTGAACGTTTCGTTGAAGAAGGTAGTAAGTTGCTATCGAAATACTGGAACATGAACTTTTCATTTACCGTGTTTGAATTAAAATGAATCTTTCGATTGCTTTGATTCAGTCTTCTAAGCGTTGGACGTTGAATTGCTAATTGACTTTCTGTGGTTTTTTCCTCAATTATAACTTTTCCTCAAAGCCTAGGTTTTTTTTTCCTACAAACGGCAAAAACTTCGTTTTTTAAATTAAAGTTCTGTATTGGATCATTGTATTGAGATGTTGAGCAAGGTTGTCGAAATCACAGAAAAATGTTAAAATTCAAATATTTTTACTATCTATCTTTAAAACTATATTCTTGATTCTAGAATTTTTATCAAGATTTTTATTATTTTTAATCTTATTTAGATATCATTGGGATGGGATTTCTAAAGCTTTATTATAAGTGAAATAACTCAATTCATCGATGTTTGTATAAATTTTCTATCAAATTTTTGAAAAAAATCATCAAAGACCTTTTCAATCGAACTATAAAATTTCAGATATCTATTGTTTTTATCAAGAAATAATAACTTTGATGTCGGTTGATCATGTTAATAAAAAATCTAAAACCGTTCCTCCAAGCTTATTATAAAACTTAACCAAATTTTTTAAATATTCATCAATAAAAAATAGTTCACAAGTTTAATTTTTTTTGCCAGTATTTAAATGCTCACAGAACAAGCCTTTTGAGCTTATTTAGTATTTAAAAAAAATATCAGCAGAAAATATTTTTTAATAAATAATAACTTCACAAAAGGACTTCAAAATTCCTTTAATCATGTGTAGCTTCCGATTTTTGGCTGCTCTTCCGACTCACTTTTATCGATTTTGCTTTTAAATTAGGAAAAATGTATCCTGATTCCTGAATATAAAAAAACTCCAATATGTCAATAAACTATGTTGCATTTATGCCTTGAACAGAACATAATAAATGCTTAATGCAAAAAAAACAATTTAAAATCTGAAGGATTTTGCAAATGCAGGTAAGTGCATGTTTGATTAAGTCATATTAATTTTCCTTACAATCCATTATAGAAAAAGTTAAGGCTCTAAAATTTGAAAAAAGCTTCGCGGGCCGCACAAAAGGGTCTCACGGGCCACATGCGGCCCGCGGGCCGCGGGTTGCTCACCCCTGGCGTAAACGATTTGCAAAACCGAAATTGACAGCGCGTCACACGGAAAGTCGCTTAAATTTCACAGAGAAATAAGTTTCTTGGACAAATCAATGGAAAAATGTAATTTTTTTTCTGATGAAAAGAAGTTCAACCTCGATGGCCCGGATGGCTGGCAGCGCTATTGGCACGATTCACGAAAAAATCCGGAGATCATGATGAGCAGAAACTTTAGTGGCGGCACAGTTATGTACTGGGGAGGTTTTTCTTTCCAAGGAAAACTTCCTTTGGCATGGTTTACAACCAAAATGATTTCAAAAAACTATATTGATATGTTTGAAGTTTATTTATGAAGTAAATTTTAATGTTGTTTTGATAATTTTTGTAGCAGTTTTTTGTAAATTCTTATGATGTTTCATACGACGTAATGAAAGCTCACGCGAGTTATATAAAAATGAGTTTCTGTCTGGCTGTTCCCTATAGACTGGAAAACTACTGAACCGATTTACGAAAAACTTGGTGGAAACTTGGACAGATGGCCGGGGAAGGTTCCTATAATAGTTTGGGACACCTCTCTCTCTCACTGGAAGGGAGGAGGGTTCTCTCAAAGAAAAGACAAATGTTTGCATAGTTTGAGAACTGATCAAGCAAATTAAATCAAATTTGGCATGGGACATGGGTATCTGGGTACGAGAAATGTTTTTATGAATATTTGTTACCCCTTACTACTCTCAGTGACGATATATGAAGGGGAGGGGATCTACCATACAATTTTTCACATAACTCGAGAACTAATCAAGCATATAGGAATAGGAAGGACTTTTGCAAACGAGAAATGGTTATATCAAATATAATTGAAACCAATATTCACCACACTTATTTTCTTCATATAATGAGAAGGCGACACCATCAGCATCCTCTAGCGGACAAAATGGAAGCATTAATTCGAGAAATTCGTCTAACTTGTGAATAGCGTGTATTCCGACTCGACTTGATCAGGGGTGCCAGTTATAATGAATGAAATTGTTTGTTTCTATTCTTGCACCATAAAAATTTTAGTGAACCAACAAACAAACAAAAAGGGTTTAAGAAAATGTACTTGTAAATATTTCTGAACAAAATATGGAGCGGAATAATTACTTTCAATTACCTTCTTTATTTGATTGTTTCAAAAAATACATAGATTTAGATGCGCTTAAATTGTTTTTTTAAGAAAAAGATTTTAATTTCAATCGGTCAACTGCTTAACTGTTAATAAAAATTTTGCTTCCTAATAATAGTTCGGGAAAAAAATATTACGAAATTTACGTAGAAATATCGTTATTTTCTCTTTACTAAATGACGGGTGTCGCTTTTCAATTTGGCAAAAAATGCGTTTTTAAACGATTCGTATTAAATGATGGTATTGTTATTGTCTCATTCTAGATGTTTCTTGTTAATATTTGAACATTTTCAAACAAATTGGTTTATCATTATCAAACTATAAAGTTTGTTAGATAATTTATCAAATCCAGATCTTAGGTCAAAGGATATTATACCGAGCTTTTATCCAGCAACATGGGTGGCAAAACTCCTCATATCGGCTTGTCCAGTGAAAGAGAGTGCAATTTTTTCGTCTGCTCCCCCAATCGGTGCGGGGAGAGATAAATCGCACTGAAATGAAGAGTGAGATTGTCAACACATAAGAGTGAGCGAGAGCATTCATACCCGCTGATGAAGAGAATTCCCTTCTCCGGAAAAATCTGTTGCGCAATGTGCTGAGGAGAATTCGAGAGCTAACTCAGTTTATTCTTGGTACGTTCACGTGAGAAGATGCTACTTTCCGAATCAAAACTCCCAGCGGTGTACTGATTTTCTAGAAGCCGTCCTGATCTTAATTGCAATTGATTTTGCAATAAAAACAGTTTAACCTCTTAAACCAATGGTAATCTTCGGTTCAGATGATATTTGAACGGTGTTTTTCGGTATAAACTAAAAGCCACCTAACTTCATATCTTTTCTACTGCATAAATTAAGGCGTATATTGCACCGCTATTTCTCCTTAATTTATGCAATCTAAGAAGAGCTGCATTTCATTTCCACCAATCTACTGGGGTCTTGAAAAATCCTGGTTTTTGTTCTTCGCGGTGTCCTATTTTTTTGATGAAACCACCTGTCACCTCTTCTTCGAACGCTACCTTTTGCAAAAAAAAACTCAGGCATGGTAGCGGAGTAGAAATTGTTTATATTTTTCTACGTTGTGTGGTGGGAGTCTAAATATGTTTTTCCTTCTTTACTCTGAGGTGTAGACTGAAACACAGGGCGCTCTTTGTTTAGAATTCTCTTCCTCCCTCCCACTCGGATGCAAATGCTCTCACACTTGCCGTCCGAGTCACTTACAGCTCGTGTAAACTCGGGTAACGAGTGGAGCACGATCAGCGAAAGAGGATTACACTCGGAAGCCGAACTGAAAACAGTGTTGGTTTCTCCCGGCTCTTTGTTGTCTGAGAAGAGCCGACCAACTGTCCAGCAATAACATGACAATAATCTCTCTTAAATGTTTATAATTAATGAATTGATTAAAAAAATCATTGCTAACAAATCGTTTCCGAAATGCCAGTGCAAAAAAAACAAAAGGCTAACAACTAATATCCATGCTTTCTGATTATGGACTTGGAATCATGCCTGAGAGACTTGTGACATATCTTCTGAAAAACATGTAAGAAGTGTAGGCTGATGGTGCGAATTTTGAATTCATTTCTTAAATGAGCGGAATTTATTTTTGTTATGTGTTCCTTAACTAAACAAAAAAAGTGATGAAAATATGTTTGGACGGCATCCCTGAACAGCATTTTGACAACTCCAGATCAACATTTTGAAAGGGCACAAATTGATTATTTTTTTAATTGAGACAAATGTGTGCAACAGAATTGTTTTTTTTTTCTTTCAAATTTAAACCAATTGTACTGAAATAAATAAAACAAAACTCTTTCGATTCTCAGTGAGTAATCGAAATGCGATATATTTCTTAATGTTTTCCCATCATTTATTTGTGCACGTGAACGCAAAAAAAAACTAAACAAATAAAAAATCACAGCTGAAATAGTTTCACAGAAACGATTATTAAGGAGAAAACAAAATTTAAGCACATTTTTTTAAATTAATACGAAAATTGTGTGCACATTAAGCATCATGTCATTTGTTATTACCAAGAAGGCAAAATTCTGTCCCCGCCATGGAATGTGACGAAATTAAATAAAAATTCATCTCAGGTACCGAATGGCATGTGTATTGGTTTTGAAATGAAACATTTTTATTATTCTTTATTATTACAAAACAAATGATAATCCAAAACACAAAACAACTATTTAAATATAACTAGGAAAAATTAATAATAATCATTTTTGAATTTCCATTTTTTATTACTTTATCTTTATTTAATTTTCGTCTCTTAGCTAAGCTTTTAAAATTTGTATTAAGCTTCCGCTTATTTTGATTTGCCGTCTTGTATGACATATTCTAGGTAACGGATCGTTGTTTAAAACTCGAAACTAAGACAAAGATGAAATAAACTTTATGGAATTCGATTTAAGGAAACTAAAAGGCGTAAATGTTTGATTAAGAATATGAAGTTTGTTTGCTTTCTCGTAAAGTGCTGGCGGAAATTTGCAATGCAAAAGTCTAAAATCTGTGCTGGCAGATTTTATCGCGAATGTCGAAAATCAATATTTGTTTAGATATTTATGAAGTCATAATAAATTAGTCATGTATTACGAATGCTTGACCTTGAAATTTTTTGATTCTAATAACATTCCTTTTTCAGTCTTTCTTTTTTAAAACTTTGCGCTATTTAAATCGATAGGAATATTACAATCACGATGTTTAAGAGTATCAGCAGCGGTCAGGTGTCAAAGCTATAATAACACTCAATTTTGACACTTGCTCCTCGGTATTGAAAAAGCAAGCCAGGAGGCATATTTGAATACCGACCAGCTCCTGATTAGACAGATGCTAAAAAAAGGAAATAGCATAAAAAAAAACAACACCTATCGGAGCGTCACCCGTGGCTAAAATGGAAACCAGTTTAGCATTAACCGGTGCGCAAATGTACTGCTAAAGCTAAAAAGACCTAGAATGTGTCCGGGGTTAACGCCTGGGATAGCACTTACCGCTGCCGATGCTTTAAGGGTTTAGACAACGTTTTAAGAATTGTAAGAATATGTACCTACCTACCTAAGGGTCCAGCGCCGATTGTCCGGCGCATAGGGCTGAGATAAAAGATCTCCACTGCTGGCGATCCGGAGCCAGCGTCTTCACTTGCTGCCAGCCAAGGTTCTCGTCAACTGTGCGGATTTCAGCGGCTAGACTTCGCCGCCACGAGCTTTTGGGCCTGCCTCTTCTTCGATGCCCATCTGGATTCCAGTCAAGCGCCTCTCTGCAAATCTCGTTTTCATCTCTTCGCAGCGTGTGCCCAATCCATCTCCACTTACGTTCCCGAATCTCGATTTCTAGCGCCTTTTGAAGACACCGGCGATGAAGTTCAACGTTTGAGATCCAGTTGCCAGGCCACCAAGCGCGGATGATGTTCCGCAGGCAGCGATTCACAAAAACTTGCAGTTTTCGCGTCGTCACCGCATATGTGCACCAAGTTTCACACCCGTACAGCAATACGGATTTGACGTTTGAGTTGAAGATTCGGATCTTAGTTCGTAGAGAGATCTGGCGTGACCGCCAGATGTTTCGGAGACTCGCAAACGCAAATCGGGCTTTTCTGATCCGGGTTTCGATGTCCTTCTTGGTACCACCATCAGGCGTAATCTGGCTACCAAGATACTGGAAGCACTCCACTGTCTCAACCTGTTGTCCAGCTACCACGAAATTGGAACGATTTTCTGTATTGATTTCCATCGACTTGGTCTTTCCGACATTGATTTTGAGACCTGCTGCCTTGGAGCTTTCGGTGAGGTCGTCGAGTTTGCTCTGCATGTCTTGTTGTGTTTGGGCGAGCAAAACAATATCGTCTGCCAGGTCAAGGTCGTTCAGTTGCTCCATGGTTGAAGGATTCCACGGCAATCCTCGGTTTGGTCTACAGTCAATCGATCCAGTCAAGATCTCATCCATTACGATGAGAAAAAGCAGCGGTGACAAAATACATCCTTGTCTCACTCCAGCAGTTACCGGGATTGGTTCGGACAAGACACCGTCGTGCAAGACCTTGCACGAAAATGCCTCGTATTGTGCTTCGATGAGATGGACTAGTTTCTCTGGGACCCCTCTTCGTCTAAGAGCAGCCCAGATGTTTTCGTGGTTCAGTCGGTCAAATGCTTTTTCGAAATCAACGAACACCAGCAGAAGAGAGTCCTGGAATTCGTTGATTTGTTCCAGTATTATTCGTAGCGTTGTGATGTGGTCCACACATGATCGTCCGGATCGGAATCCAGCTTGTTGCCGTCGGAGTGTAGCGTCGATTTTCTCCTGGATCCTGTTCAGGATCACTTTGCAGAGTACTTTAAGGGTTGTACAGATCAAAGTTATGCCACGCCAGTTACCGCACTCTGTTAGGTCTCCTTTCTTTGGGACCTTTACGAGGATACCCTGCATCCAGTCGGCCGGGAATGTTGCAGTATCCCAAATGTCAGCGAAAAGACGGTGCAACATTTGTGCTGACAAGGCAGGGTCGGCTTTGAGCATTTCAGCAGGAATGCAATCGATTCCAGGCGCTTTGTTGGATTTCATGTCCTTGATTGCCGCTTCTATTTCAGCCAGCGAGGGCGCTTCCGAGTTGACGCCATCAATGCGACTTACTGTGGGCGCCTCGAGCTGCGGGTTCTGTTGGCCATTGCTATTTGTAACTCGGAAAAGTTGATATGTAAGAATATGTATGTAAGATAAGAATATGTATGTAAGATAAGATATGTAAGAATATGTGCTGTTAATAATTCATGTTTATTCAAATAGTAATCATTTTACTTCCGCCTTTTTTTATATGCTACGCCACACTTTTTGCGATTGTCAATTGAAAAATCAGGACACCTGGCATCTCGGATCAAAGCTCCGAAAAAATTCACAGTGTAATAGTTCCATTTCTGTCGCCAGATAGCGCTATTCGTGTCTCCCGATTTTTCGTTAAGTGGTGTATATCGGTTCTAGTATGTAACGAACCACCAAACTTGATTTGTTGATAAGCTTGGTAAAAAAAAAAAAATAAATAAATAAGTAAATAAATAAAAGTCTAAAAGTTTTTGTTTAAAATTATTATAAAAGTAGCGAACCACCTTATTCAAATATATATGCCAACACGTATCGCCCTACTCTAATTTTTATATGTTTGAAGCATTTAGCGCCATCTAGATTTGAGAACCAGCCGAGACACAATTAGAAACACTTAAAACGGTTCCAATTTCCACCGTTTGCTCACGGTTTGCTCTCGGTAGTTGGTTTATCGGATAAGCTAGTTCTTATATCGAATATGTTATCGGTTCCTGGGGCTACGCAAAGACAAAAGAATCGATCCTTTTGTTTCAAAGCTGGACTTCCAATCCAAGTAAAGAGATCAAAGCAACTTGTTCGGCCACTTTGTTGGAATGAGCCAAGTCGTTCAGTGCCTCAGATTACAAAAATTAAGTCAAGCCATAGGAAGATATCAACTAGCAGCAATTAGCATTTAAAGAAAAAGAAATATTATAGTATAATATATTTCGATACTAGTTGTTGGCTTGTGGTCAGATTTTTGAGTATTACCGGTAATGTGAGATGAATGTGCGATAAAAAAAAATATAAATTAATAAATTAATCACGTGTCCTTTAGTGGTAGGGTAGTCGCGCTCAAGAAAGGTATCTGGTGTGAAAAAAAGATATCAGCGAGCATACGCTGGTGTAATATAAAGCGTATTGGAAAAGGTAACGCGTACCGTATTTTGTAATGGAAAACAAAAATGTAACAAATGAAATGTATGACGTTGACAGGAAACCCGCGTCAACGTGGGTCCAAGTCTGGGATCGGAATTCGCTAGACCGTCTCGGCATCGACGGAGGACCAGGAACGACACTCGGTTGTGGTTTGAATACCCCCGGGGTCTCGGAACACCGCTATCGCTACGTCGCGGTGCTTATGTGGAAGGCACGTGGGCTGTCGACATCACTCTGACAGCTACCCGGGCAAAGCAGCGAGTACATGCACGAACCGGATAACAGGTTAGAAGTATCTAAAACCCAATATTGTAAATATATTATTAAGAGGATTAGCAAGGAGCTCCTTAGGATTTTAGCGAAGGAATTTGCTAGGAATACAACGCAATTTGTTAAAGTACCAAAAACATAACTCTTATTCGTTGCGAAAAACGCCTGGCGGGTAGGCAAAATCCCTCAAACGCAAAGATTGCATGCAAGTGGAAACCGCTTAAGGTCGATTTACTCCCATTGGACTTAGGATTGGTAATTTTGTGTTTTGCGTGGTTATAATTATTTGATTTGGACTAATTTTCCCCGTTTAAATTGCTTAGCTTACCGTGGGCCAATTTTGTAGTGCTTCTTCGAGCCATTAACTTCACACCTGCCCAGAGCAAGAGTCTTTTGTGTCGGCTTTCGAACTTGTGACAGCAATCTTCCAACCGGAAGTGGCGCCCTTAATCAAGTTGCTGTCATTGTAGGCAAGAAAAATTCGTTACAAATTTGGCACCCAACGTGGGGCCCGACAGAAGTTAAAAGCAGTAATTTTAAAAAAAAGAAAAGTTGAATTGATTTGGTTGTGCTTCTTATTTAATAGATTTAATAATTTAAATAGAAAACTAGGTTAGAATTGATTTTTAGGTTGAAGTTATTGTGTGACTTGCATTTCTTTTGTCTCGTTTTCAGCTTCTTAATTTTGAAATCAAGACCTTGTTATTTACTTTATTGAATTACATATATTTAGTTTTTTTTCCTCTCTATAATTAATTAACTAATAGTTTTCATTATCATTGAATTAAGTCATTTGCTAATATTTTTATTGGTTGTTACTTTTATAATTTAAAAAAAATGGATCTATACCATTTAAATGCTAATGATCTCCAAGAAGAAGAACTTAATTATGAGCTACTTATTCGTGATCAACCCATAGTGGGGTCGATTGAGACTCGTTGTCGCATATTGCGTAATCTGCTGAGGTCTGAAAGTGCTAAAGATGCCTTAAAAATTTCACATGAAGGGATGTCAATCGATTTTGAAAGAATCCCTTATGAACTACAACAGATAGGAGTTGCCCTCGCGCAGAATCCTCCTAAACACATACGATCTAAATTCTTATCCCGTCTCGTTCACTATCACATGAGATTGATACGGGGTGTCCCGAAAGATCTGGTGCAGCAGTCAAATGTACAGCTATTACTAGACTTGATTGCAAGACTTACCCGTGAGTACTATCGTGTAGATTTTGATCACGTGATTCAGCAGCTATCCATGATTGAAGATAACATTTCTAGTCGGCCTTCAAACGTTAGGCCATTAATGGTAGATGAGCGGAAAAACTCCACACCATTTGAAGAAAATCACCGGACATTTGAATTCCATGAAGCGACTGGTGCAGAATCAAATAAGGAAAGGTCAAAATTTCTAGTACCAGATCCAGAAAATCCAAAACCATATACGGGTACAATTCCAAAAAAACTTATTTTTAAATCCATCGTGCATACGCTTAGCGAAGGTAGATGGGCTGAGCTTGGCGTGTCCCGAGAAACGTTGGCCAAACCAGTTCAAACTAAAGTGGAATGGGTTAATGAGCATCCATCGTTTAATAACCATCATGAGCAATCTAAAAAAGGAGCTCAAATTAAAGTTTTACCTAACATTGAAAAACAAAACGAAGAGGATCTTATTGATATATCCCGAGAGCCTTCTTTAAACCGCACTGGTGATGATTTGAAAGATTTATTTCCTAACGTAGACTCAGTTCAGCAGAGCGAACGAAAATTTGGCACAGTTCCTAAAGTTAGTCCATTACTGGCCAAAACCGCTTCAAATGAATTTGTTCATGTCTCAGAAATCGATGCGTACGTACAGGCTTGTGTAAAGGAAATCCTTAGACCTGCTGTTGATTACACAAATCCCAGCCAAGAAGAAAACAATCTTGCCTGGCGACTGAACTACCTCAATCTTTTAGATGATCGGTTACCTGAAAAAAAAGAAGATCCTAGAATCGGTGAGCCATTTGCCAGATTTCAAAATTCCGTACCGTTCGATTTGGGCCCGCCCTTACAACTTTCCGGCCAACACCTTCAGGGCCATAATAGTCAATCAACACCTCTAAACAATCTGAGAATTCAGTCATTACCCAATCCGTATGATCCCGTAAACACCCATTTTTCCCAACCTCTAAATACTCGACAACCACCTTTCCGACCGTTGAACTTATCAAATCAAACGAGTCACCATCGTATGCCACACCAACAATGCAATATTATTGAAAAGTGGCCAAAATTCTCTGGAGATAACAATTTAGTGCCTGTTACAGATTTTCTTCGACAGATCGATATTCTGTGTCGGTCTTATGGCATATCAAAGTCCGAGCTACGAATGCATGCCCATTTGCTTTTCAAAGAAGGTGCATACGCGTGGTATACCACCTACGAAGAAAAGTTCTATTCCTGGGAAGTTTTGGAATCTTATCTGAAACTGCGATACGATAATCCGAACCGAGATCGAATGATCAAAGAGGAAATGCGAAATCGCAAACAACGACCCAATGAACTTTTTAGTGCATATTTAACAGACATGGAAATGTACGCCTCGCGCATGAACCGAAAAATGTCTGACTACGACAAGTACGAGATAATAGTCGAAAATATGAAGATGTCATATAAAAGGCGATTGGCGTTAGAACAAATAATGTCGATTGAACACCTAGCTCAAATGTGTTTCCGTCTTGATGCGGTAGAACCACATCTGTACCACTCTGGGAACTCGAGACCTGGTATCAATCAAGTTGACATCGACAAAAGCTATCTTAATGACTTCACTGGTGAAGATGAAGAAGTATACATGCTTCAAAACCCTGGCCCTAAACCATATCCTCGAAATGATAATCGAGAACCACCACGCTGGTCGAATCAAAATTCTACTGCTAGACAATGTTGGAACTGCGGAAACCCCGACCATGTGTGGCGTGATTGTAAAGAAGCAAAACGCAGATTTTGTCACGTTTGCGGATTTATGGACACCGTTGCTAACAACTGTCCAAACCGACATAACCTGGCAGGTTCCAACACTGTTCAAAAAAACGCATAAACGAGGTTGAGTTCGGGAATCCCTTACCTCGAAACAATATTGAGATTCCCAATAAGCCCTATAACTATTTTAATCAAATCTTTAAAATAAGTACTTCTTTTCATCGATGTCCACATTTAACGGTCCAAATTTTATCAGAAAGCATTGAAGGTCTTGCTGATACCGGGGCAAGCATTTCGGTCATTAGTTCCACAGAATTAATTGATCGTCTTGGCTTAGAAATCCACCCTCTGTCCCTCCAAATTTCTACGGCTGACGGTACAGCCTATCGATGCTTAAGATACGTGAATATTCCATACACTTTTGCATCCGTTACCCATGTCATCCCAACAGTAGTGGTGCCAGAAGTAACCAAAGATCTTATTTTGGGAATAGACTTCCTTAATAAGTTCAATTTTCACCTTGTTACTCGGTCCGATTCATTTGAAAGTTCAGATTCTTCAGTTACAGAAGAACGTGCTCAAAATAAACCTGGCATATTCTGTGTCGAAAATTGCAACACCGATTGCAAGGGCAAGGTTCAATTTCAATTAGAGCCGCCTGTACCATTTTTTGAACCTTTAACCGAAATCGAGCATGATGAAAGCCTCGAAATACCTACCGTTGAGTTGCCTAAGAATACGATCCAAAGAGCTGAAGATCTGGAGACAGGTCACAACTTAAACCCACAAGAGCGACAAGCCCTGTTTGAAGTGGTAAAAAAATTACCCGCGACCTACGAAGGTAATTTCGGGAGAACTCATCTCATGAAACATGAGATTGAGCTTATCCCCGGATCTGAACCTCGAAAGGTTCCTTACTATCGATGGTCCCCGGTCATTGAAAAAGTAATCGATACTGAAATTGAGCGAATGAAATCATTGGGAGTAATCGAAGAATGTCACGGAGCGGTTGACTTCATCAACCCGTTACTTCCTGTAAAGAAGGCCAATGGAAAATGGCGAATATGCTTAGACTCGCGAAAGTTAAACGAATGCACTCGTAAAGATGAATTTCCTTTTCCTAACATGATAGGAATCTTACAGCGGATAGAAAAATCTAGATACTTCACCGTGATAGATCTTTCCGAAGCCTATTATCAAGTAGGGTTGTCCGAGTCATCCAAGGATAAAACAGCCTTCCGAACCAATCGAGGATTATTTAGGTTCTGCGTGATGCCATATGGTATCCGAAATGCCCCAGCTGGAATGATGAGACTAATGTCTATCGTCTTGGGACACGATCTAGAACCACATGTTTACGTGTACCTAGACGACATCATCATTCTGGGAAATACCTTTGAAGAACATGTAAGGCTAATTGATATCGTAGCACTTCGACTCCGAAATGCAGGTCTAACTATTAATTTACAGAAAAGTAAATTCTGTCAGACGGAGATCCGATATTTGGGCTATGTTCTGTCGGAAAAGGGCATTTCCATGGATGTCAGCAAGATCCAACCTGTCTTAGATTACCCCGCACCCAAAACGATCAAAGATGTTCGTCGTTTATTGGGGTTGGCGGGCTTCTACCAAAAATTTATTAATAATTACTCTGACATCACCACGCCAATAACGAACCTTCTTAAAAAAGACCGTAAAAAGTTCAATTGGACTCCTGAAGCGGAACTGGCTCTAAACAAACTGAAAACGGCACTAGTATCAGCACCGATACTATCGAACCCCGATTTCACTTTGCCCTTCATAATTGAGACCGATAGTTCGGATTTGGCTATCGGTGCAGTTTTGGTTCAAGAACAGAACGGTGACCGTAAGCCAATTGCATATTTCTCGAAGAAACTCTCAAGTACACAGAGGCGCTACAGCGCAACCGAGCGAGAGTGTTTAGCGGTCCTCTTGAGTATTGAGAACTTCAAGCACTTTGTTGAAGGAACATCATTCATTGTTCAGACAGATGCTATGAGCCTCACCTTCTTAAAAAGCATGTCCATTGATAGCAAGTCGGCTCGAATCGCGAGATGGGCTCTTAAGCTCTCAAAGTACGACGTTACCCTTCAATACAAAAAGGGGTCAGAGAACGTTCCCGCCGATGCCCTGTCTAGAGCAGTAAATTCCATTGGAATCAAACCTGTGGATGACTACGTTGAACAACTTAAAAGGATGGCCACACTTCACCCTTCTCGATACTCCGATTTCAAAGTATACGACGATAGATTGTTTAACACTAAACGTACCGGAGGCGGTCAAATGACGGTTTTTGAACTTTAAACGATGATTACGCCTTATATAATTGTTTTTTCGCAAATTTAACGACAGGACTATTTTTGTTTTTGGAATGCAAGTATTTTTGCGTTTTTAAATTTTTTTTAAGTGTTACGGTTTTCGAATAACGCATGTGGTATACCTATTCATACCGCGAGCGGTCAAATGACGGCAAACACCGTTTTCGCTAAAACTCCCTTGTTTCTCAACCGATTTCTACCAAATTTATAGTTTTGAAAAGCTTATAATTCGACTCAAATATGTTTCTCAGACAATTTTCAGCTACAATCGATAACTTTAAAGTTATTAACAGTACAAGAAAAATTTTATGAAAAAACATGCTTCAGGAAAAAGGTTGTAAATCAGTTATAAAGTGCTCGAAAAAAATTTTACTTAGTGCCTGAGAAAGCTGAAGTTAGAAGCTATATGTTGCACATATGATACATTTTTTAGAAAAATTTCTAAGATCATGGCCACAAAAAATGTAAAAAAGTTGTGTAAAACCCGTACTTTTCAATCAATCAACCGCCAAAGCTGTTCCTGTTACAGTAGAAACTTTTGAAAAAATGAATTGAAAAGTAGACGTAATTTGTCACATTTTGGCATCTTTAGATTTTTGAAATACGAAATACATAATTTATGACGACTTTTCAAAGGTAGCTGTTTTTCGAACTTTTTATCAATTTGGATTTTCTGAGACAATTCCTACACCTAAGCTAAGCTTTGCACTGGATTATGAGTACGTTAACGTAAGGTTTAGGCAATAAAACTATGTGCAAAAGAAAGCTTATTTCATACCGGTTCTAGTGGTGTAACTGCATTGGCGGTACAGTGCTTGGCAAAAATATGATAAATAAAACAGTGAACTAGTTTCTGAATTTAGAGAAGTCAGCACAAATTCTTGCTTGGCAGACGGGCGCAGTGGGTGGTAATATCTCAAAGCTATTTTGCACACGAAGACGGATGAAAGGAAACGAAAAAACAAACGAGCATTCGCTCAAATTTTCTGGTTTTACTTTCAGAAATATATTTATTATATTTTTGTCAAGCATCGCACCGTCAATGTAGTTACACCACTAGAACCGGTATGAAATTAGCTTTCTTTTGCATATAATTTTTTTGCCTAAACCTTACGATAACATACTCAAAATCCAGTGCAAAGCTGAATTCAGGTGTAGGAATTGTATCAAAAATCCGAATTGATGAAATGTTCGAAAAACAGCTACCTTTGAAAATTCGTCATAAATTATGTATTTCGTATTTTACAAAATCTGAAGATGCCAAAATGTGACAAATTACGTCAACTTTTCAATTCACTTTTTCAAAATTTTCTACTGTAACAGGAACATCTTTGGCGATTAATTGATTGAAAAGTACGGGTTTTACACAACTTTTTTACATTTTTTGTGGCCATGATCTTAGAAAGTTTTTAAAAAAATGTTCCATATGTGCAACAGATAGCTTCTAACTTCAGCTTTCTCAGACACTAAGTGAAATTTTTTTCGAGCCGTTAATAACTGATTTACAACCTTTTCCCTGAAGCATCTTTTTTCATAAAATTTTTCTTGTACTGTAAATAACTTTAAAGTTATCGATTGTAGCTGAAAATTGTCTGAGAAACATATTTGAGTCGAATTATAAGCTTTTCAAAACTATAAATTTGGTAGAAATCGGTTGAGAAACAAGGGAATTTTAGCGAAAACGGTGTTTGCCGTCATTTGACCGCTCGCGGTATGAATAGGTATATACAAAGTGTCGGTATGTTTAGTGTTAAATATATCTCCAATGTGTCTGGGTTAGAAGATCCGGGTTCTAAATGGAAGGAGGTTATACCTCTCGAACAACGTCAAGATCTTGTGAAGGCCGTTCACGAAGAAGCTCATCTTGGTCCTTTAAAAATCCTTGCAAAGCTGAGAGAACGCTTTTATTGGCCTCACATGTACTCCGATGTAAAACGGTTTTGTTCGAAGTGCGAAGTATGTCGCGAATCAAAAACGCCAAATGCGAATGTTACGCCCAAATGTGGTCAGCAGAAGTTGTGCACTCGTCCCTGGGAGCTCATCTCCATGGATTTCCTCGGGCCTTACCCTCGATCTAAACGTGGGAACATATGGGTCCTTGTAGTGTGTGACTTCTTCTCTAAGTTCACGCTCGTACAATGTATGAGGGCTGCCACCACTCCATCGGTGTGCGCATTCGTTGAAAATGTGGTATTCAATTTATTCGGCGCACCTGCCGTTTGCATCACAGATAACGCTCAGGTGTTTAAAGCAAACCAATTCGAACAAATGCTGCGCAAATATGGTACCACTCACTGGAACCTGCCCGTCTACCATCCTAGTCCTAATCCAACAGAGCGGGTCAATAGGGTGATTGTTACCGCTATCCGGTGCACCCTTAACAAAAAGAGTGAACACCGCGACTGGGATGAGTCGGTGCCACAAATAGCTAAAGCGATATGTACAACGGTCCACGACAGTACCGGGTTTACGCCATATTTCGTTAATTTCGGTCGGAATATGATTGAAAATGGTCAACAATTTGAAACCATGCGCGACGAGAATTTCGGTCAGGCGACTGAGGATCCGGACCGGCATCAGCTGATGAACAGTGTGTACGAAACCGTCAAAGATAATCTGGCAAAGGCTTACAAGAAGTATAGCAACAGTTACAATCTTCGTTCCAACGATAAGCACATTTTTGAGAAGGGCGAAATTGTATACAAGAAAAACATTCAGCTCTCGAATAAAGAGAAAAACTTCGTCGGTAAATTCGCCCCAAAATTTACAAAAGTCCGCGTCAGTGCTGTTTTAGGATCCAACTCTTACGCACTGGAAGATCTAAATGGCAGGAAAATCCCTGGGAACTATCATGGTTCCTTTTTGAAACGATCGTAAACAGATTATCTCAGCTATGACGATGTCCTTGCCAAGGCACATCAACGAAACAACAAAAAAAAAAATACACTTAGTCAAGGGAATCTGGCAGCATAGGAGCAGCAGGAGTTTCTCACGTTGTGTAAAATAACTACAGTTTTCTTCTTTTCCTTCATTTTCATCCCATCTTCTATATTTTTGTAGTTTTTTTTTCTTTTTTTAAATTTTTAGTCATAGTTTTTTGCAAAGTTTCAACCAATAATTTTTTTCTCTTAGATATCTATTTTTATTTTTCTTCATTGCACTTCTCTCCAACACCTGTAAATAATAAATAAGTAACCTGCAAAAGAAACAAAAGTCAAGACACATTATTTCAACATTAATTACCTGCTATATTCCTGAAAATCTTTCGAATTTATAAAAAAATCTTTAAGTTTGTATTTTCAACCCTGAACAGAATTTTGATAACACGAAAAATTTACTGACAGTTCGTTCGGTAGAGCTGACCGATATCGACATTATTAGGATGGTTCAGTAAACTGGTAGCGTCTGAAGATAATTAAATTAAACTGATGCAAAAAAAAAATGCATATCGAATTTAGAAAATATTTAGATATTCTGTGCATATTCTGCATTTGGTGGTAAATAATCAGGCAATTGATCTGAGTAAAAATTAATCAGAAACATCTGAGTTTATACGATATGACTTGATCAGGAATCCCTGAGTTTATAAGTTTTTTGTATGTTCGGAAAAATCTAATACTAATACTTATCATATAGACGCGAATATAAATTGTAAAAATAAAAAGCACAACCATAATAACAAGTAGTTTTAAACCTCCGCGATGTTCAGACGTGGCAACACCCCCGGGAGAAAAGTGAAGAGGCAGGAGAACAAATTTAAAACCTCCGTGTTTTCAAACGTGGCAACGCGTCCGGAGAAAATTTTTAATAACAGGAAATTTTAAACCTCCGCGATGTTCAGACGTGGCAACACCCCCGGGAGAAAAATGAAGAGGCAGGAGAACAAATTTAAAACCTCCGTGAGTTTAAACGTGGCAACGCGTCCGGAGAAACTTTAGGGAAAAACTATTTAAAAAAAAAAAAGAAAAAAAAAAACAAACAAACAATAAAAGAATAAAAAAAAATCATATATATAAAAAGAAAGAATTTAAACCTCCGCGATGTTCAGACGTGGCAACACCCCCGGGAGAAAAATGAAGAGGCAGAAGAACAATTTTTAACCTCCAGGTTTTCAAACGTGGCAACGCGTCCGGAGAAAATTTTAATGACAAACAAATTTTAAACCTCCGCGATGTTCAGACGTGGCAACACCCCCGGGAGAAAAGTGAAGAGGCAGGAGTGAAAATTCGAACCTCCGTTATTTCAAACGTGGCAACGCGTCCGGAGAAAATTTAGGGAAAACAGTATAAAAAAAAAATATATATATATATATAAATAAAAAAAAAAAAAAGAATTTAAACCTCCGCGATGTTCAGACGTGGCAACACCCCCGGGAGAAAAATGAAGAGGTAGGAGAATAAATTTAAACCTCCAGGTTTTCAAACGTGGCAACGCGTCCGGAGAAAATTTAAATTGACAAGAAATTTTAAACCTCCGCGATGTTCAGACGTGGCAACACCCCCGGGAGAAAAGTGAAGAGGTAGGAGAGAAAATTAGAACCTCCGTGATTTTAAACGCGGCAACGCGTCCGGAGAAAAATTTAGGGAAAAAAACATTTATAAGAAAAAAAAAATTTATGTCCAAAAGGAAAAAAAAAAAAAAATTAAATAAAGGAAGATTTTATACCTCCGCGATGTTCAGATGTGGCAACACCCCCGGGAGAAAAGTGAAGAGGCAGGAGACCAAATTTGAACCTCCGTGATTTCAACCGTGGCAACGCGTCCGGAGAAAATTTTAAATTACAATAAATTTTAAACCTCCGCGATGTTCAGACGTGGCAACACCCCCGGGAGAAAAATGAAGAGGCAGGAGAGCAAATTTAAACCTCCGTGAGTTTAAACGTGGAAACGCGTCCGGAGCAAAATTTTGAAAAAAAAAGATAGGAAAAAAATTTCGAAAGATTACTAACTTCAAAATTTTTTTTGTTAAAAGGGTGGGCGAGTGTAACGAACCACCAAACTTGATTTGTTGATAAGCTTGGTAAAAAAAAAAAAAATAAATAAATAAGTAAATAAATAAAAGTCTAAAAGTTTTTGTTTAAAATTATTATAAAAGTAGCGAACCACCTTATTCAAATATATATGCCAACACGTATCGCCCTACTCTAATTTTTATATGTTTGAAGCATTTAGCGCCATCTAGATTTGAGAACCAGCCGAGACACAATTAGAAACACTTAAAACGGTTCCAATTTCCACCGTTTGCTCACGGTTTGCTCTCGGTAGTTGGTTTATCGGATAAGCTAGTTCTTATATCGAATATGTTATCGGTTCCTGGGGCTACGCAAAGACAAAAGAATCGATCCTTTTGTTTCAAAGCTGGACTTCCAATCCAAGTAAAGAGATCAAAGCAACTTGTTCGGCCACTTTGTTGGAATGAGCCAAGTCGTTCAGTGCCTCAGATTACAAAAATTAAGTCAAGCCATAGGAAGATATCAACTAGCAGCAATTAGCATTTAAAGAAAAAGAAATATTATAGTATAATATATTTCGATACTAGTTGTTGGCTTGTGGTCAGATTTTTGAGTATTACCGGTAATGTGAGATGAATGTGCGATAAAAAAAAATATAAATTAATAAATTAATCACGTGTCCTTTAGTGGTAGGGTAGTCGCGCTCAAGAAAGGTATCTGGTGTGAAAAAAAGATATCAGCGAGCATACGCTGGTGTAATATAAAGCGTATTGGAAAAGGTAACGCGTACCGTATTTTGTAATGGAAAACAAAAATGTAACAAATGAAATGTATGACGTTGACAGGAAACCCGCGTCAACGTGGGTCCAAGTCTGGGATCGGAATTCGCTAGACCGTCTCGGCATCGACGGAGGACCAGGAACGACACTCGGTTGTGGTTTGAATACCCCCGGGGTCTCGGAACACCGCTATCGCTACGTCGCGGTGCTTATGTGGAAGGCACGTGGGCTGTCGACATCACTCTGACAGCTACCCGGGCAAAGCAGCGAGTACATGCACGAACCGGATAACAGGTTAGAAGTATCTAAAACCCAATATTGTAAATATATTATTAAGAGGATTAGCAAGGAGCTCCTTAGGATTTTAGCGAAGGAATTTGCTAGGAATACAACGCAATTTGTTAAAGTACCAAAAACATAACTCTTATTCGTTGCGAAAAACGCCTGGCGGGTAGGCAAAATCCCTCAAACGCAAAGATTGCATGCAAGTGGAAACCGCTTAAGGTCGATTTACTCCCATTGGACTTAGGATTGGTAATTTTGTGTTTTGCGTGGTTATAATTATTTGATTTGGACTAATTTTCCCCGTTTAAATTGCTTAGCTTACCGTGGGCCAATTTTGTAGTGCTTCTTCGAGCCATTAACTTCACACCTGCCCAGAGCAAGAGTCTTTTGTGTCGGCTTTCGAACTTGTGACAGCAATCTTCCAACCGGAAGTGGCGCCCTTAATCAAGTTGCTGTCATTGTAGGCAAGAAAAATTCGTTACAAGTATATCTGGTTATATGCTTATTTGCGATTACTTTCTCTTTCAATTGGGGATAAAGTTATGGAGAAGAGGAGCTCCAATACAATTTTTTTGCATAACTTACCTATCAAATAGATACCAAATATAACATGGAAAATTTTTTGGGTACAAGAAATGCTTCTATGACTATTTGAAACACCATCCGTATTCCAGGGAGTACATAGGAAGTGGGGAGAGGGTGGGCCCCAATACAATTTTGTTAGTATAACTGGAGAAGTAATTAAGCTATTTGCAAATTGCAGATTTGACATGGAAAGGTATACGAATACGAGATATGTTTTTATGAATGTCTTGCCTTGCAGTGTGGAGAGGAGTAGAGACGGTGGGGTTCCATATAAATGTTGTTGAATTGCTTAAGAACTCATCAACAAACCTAATCAACTAACCTAATTTGATATTGGATGATTTTTGATTACGAAAAAATGGGATCCCCTCCTGCCTCCAGCACTGAAGAATGATGATTCCATACCAGTAAAACATACATTTTAACATAATTGAATAATCAATAAAGCTTATAAAAACAGAGCAAAAATTCCAGATCTTGGAAAACTAAATTAGAGATCAAGTTTAAGAAAATATGATTAAATCTTTGTAGTTCAATTCAAAACTCCAAAACTCATTTTAAAGCTGTTCATTTTCAATTATGTTGAAATTTGATATAAAATTATGCCTACAAAAAAAGCGAAATTAAAATAATTTCCAAAAGTTTAATTTATTATAAGAAGGTGTAGCAAAGCACACCGGGTCAGCTAGTAATTCATAAAGTTGCCAATTTGCAAGCTTGCGCCACTCTCATTCTTCCAAAAGAATTGTTATGAAAAGTTTTATCTTGTTTCTCATCACACAAAAGTGTGTTCCCTCAAATATTGATTCATTTCATCCGAAAAGCCCACCCGGTAGCTGACTCCGGAAAAATGGTTTTGTTTGCCAAATTGAAAAGGAAGGTGTTTTCATCATTGCTGTGCGATGAATGAATGAAAGTGGAAGGCATCCGAAAAATCTCTGCCCCGGGGCAGAAAAATGTTTCTGTTTTAGATATTTGAAGAAGCGTCTAGAGTGGTGGAGATAGGAACACATCAAACGGCAACAGCTCCAGTTTTATTTTCCAAATTACCACATGCCCCGGTGTTGCTTCAGCAAGAATGCGAGAAACGTGAAACATTGTTGGAGAATGTTTGCTACACTCCATAACTTTTCTTGCTCGCCATGGAAACAACGGAGATTGGGAAATGATTTGGTTTGGGATTTTGAAAGTGTGGAATAAAAAAATAATTATTTGAATTAAGGGGAAAGCCTCCCAAATTTCGTCGGATTTTATACACATTTTATGAACAGACGAAGCAAAATTTACAATTAGTGGATTTTAATTTATTATGCTTACCATGCTCAAGAAGTATCTATGATACCGCATCAACGATTTACTCCCGGCTAAATTCCATCATCTGTTTTAGATTACTGTTGGTCCCAACTTTATTCCCAATAACTGCGGCTTCACTGCCAACACGTTTTTGATGTGATGGTTTTGCTTTGTAATTTGTTGTTATCAAACCACGTGTCCACTGCCTGAGTTTGCCTATCTACGGAATACCTGGAACGTCCGAACAAAAACAACAACTAAAAATGTTGACCAAAGTCCCGTCCTCAAAGCCGATGTATCTCTCGTTTTTGATGCTGGACGAGGATGGACCGCGGCTCTCGATGATCCCTCGGAAATGACGAAACTGCCCCATTGAACATATGGCGGATTATTGGCAAAAACTTTTCCTCATCGAAACAATTTTTTCCCCGGTCTGTTCCGAAACGAAAAACAACAACCGCAACGATGTATCCTTCCACCGTTTTGTGTACCAACAACGCCAGAACACAGCCTTTTGTGTACCGGATTGTTCAACAGCATCCCAAACATACACAGACACACGGATAAAAATGCCTTTGGACGAGAGGAAAAACAATATTTAGCTCATCTGGTTCGATGTTATTGAACACGTATCGTCCCGGACGAAATGAATCGAAACTTTTCCATCTATACGTTCCCATCCTCCCTCTATCCTCAAATAAAAATGGCGGCAGCAACCGCAAAAGAGCTTACCAACTTTTTTGTGTTGGCCACCGCACAGCTTCGCGAAGTGTGTGGATCGGGGATGGAGAAGGTTGCGGGGCAATGAAACTTATACTACCCGCATCATCTCACACCATATCACGGACTTCCGGTTCGGATGCGAGTTCAACTTTTATTGGTTTGGGGTTGAAGTCGGGGGTCCTCCTTCATTTCCCGTTTTCGATTCCGACCACACTCTGACTGAACCAGTCCTTCCTGGCGCCCTGCATTTCGAAACGGATGGATGTTTATCCGGTTTTATTAGATCAACTTCGCCTTCGACGACAGCCTCCATCGCGCACATTTCAATGCACATCACTGTGTTCTTCCGTCGTCCTGGTAGATATGTAACTAGGTTTTGTTGAAGCTCTTGATGTGATGGGTTTGTGAAGCGGAAATACTTTTGTTGTACAGCTCGACAGAACAGCTGCGAGTTCTATAGCTAACAGAAAAAAAGAATCCAACATCGATTGGAAACAAGTGCTTCGGGGACTTTGAAATGATTGCTGTTGTTTCTTTCGGGAGACGCAAACATGTAAAATTGGAAAAACGAATTAAGCGGAAAAATTCTTTGCCATGTTTTTTTTTCGGGATGACAGTGGTTTTGTTGTACAAAATCCATTAAGCCGTTTTTTTGCCAACTGGAATTGCGGAAACATGACGGGAAATTAAGTTAATTAAATGTTTTGCTGTTTTAGAAAGTTTTAAGTAAATTTGGCAGCATGTATTTCGAACCTTGAGGAATGGTTGCCAACTACAATTCTTATAAACATTTGCTTGGAACATCACATTGAGATTCATGATCATCATTATTTATATTGCAGACTGAGAAGGGGGCCCACACGCGTCTGTTCCCCAAGTCAGGGCGGCTCAAACAGCGTCAGCTGAATTTATGAAATGCGACTCCCGCCAGCTAAGTTCAAGATGGCAGCCGCGGGATAGGGACCTTAGGCTAACAATCTACTGCTCCCGATTTATCAAATTGTTGAAATAACCGACCTAGAATTTTTGGCGACGACTTTTAGCATGAAAACACGAACACGAAGTAGAACTTGGAACGTTTCAACCCTTGCCCAACAAGACAAGCTGGCTCAACTTGCTAGAGAAGCTAGCCGCCTCAAGCTTGAAATTCTGGGACTGAGCGAAGTCCGTTTGGCCTAACACTGGAGAACGCGAGCCACAGTAAGGGCAAGTCTTGCTTTATTCTGGCATACGAGGAGAACACGCTACTCGGAAACGAGGAGTTGGATTCTTGTTAAGCCCGCAGGCCTACGCGGCCCTCATTAGATGGGAACCGATAAACGAAAGAATAATCGTAGCCAGATTTAGAACACGGGTTAGAAACCTTACAATGGTCCAGTGTTATGCGCCAACCGACACGGGGGGCCGTCGAGTGGTTTGAAGCTACAAGGAAAAGGCAACATCTTCTTCTGCGAAGCAGATGCCGTGGGTACGCCGCATTTTTTGCGAAGCTGTGGTGATAGGACTTGACCTTCTTTGCGGTGGAAATCGTTGGGAAAGGGTTATTCCACGATTGGAGTCGGGCTCTTGACGCCGGGTGAGCCATTCGAGTCGGAATAGGATGACGTCTTCCTCGGGAATCATCCGAGTAGTTGCGTTGAGTCCCGCGCGTGTTTTTCGGCAGGCGCGAGTCTAGGATAAGCTGATCAGCACACGACGGGCATAAAGGTGGCAAACCTCGAATCCTAGAGATAAGAGTGTGGCGATATAGTCGGATGGCAGTGAAAAAATGGGGCTTATTCTGCGACGCGAGTGACGTGACTCACGAAATTTCACTTCTTTGTCCTGACTCCAGAAAATCCTTCAGAACAGATATTTGTGAGCTTTGAAGACCAATAACAGCTCATCCGAACGAAAATTTCGAGGCTAGAGAGGCTATTCAAGCCAGCAAAACAATATAAAATTTCGTAAGTTACGTCACTCGCGTCGCAGAATAAGCCCCAATATAAGAACATAAAAATAATTATAAAAAATCAGGAGTCTAGGGAACAGCGTTATTTTCCTTTTTTTTAACTATATTAACAAATATAATATACAAATGAGAAATCTCGCAAACGGGTATAAATTTATTTTGAAATGGGACTCTCAACCTATATCCTTCCGATTATCAGTCCGGACTATGCAGTCTTCCAATGCGACCGTAGTCCATTAAACAGCAAAAAGTCAACCGGAGGTGGAGTGTTACTTGCTGTGAAATCTGAACTCCCATCTTTGCTAATCAAAGACAACTCCTGGGAAGATTTGGAACTTTTATGGACCCGCATCGATCTCGGTGACCGGAAACTTTACTTGTGCGTAGTGTACGTGCTTCCCGATCGCTCCGGAGATCAGGTGTTAGCTGAATCATTCTCGCGCTGCCTAACCAAATTTAGCTCCATGTGCTCTCCCCAAGATGAAATACTCTTTATCGGTGATTTCAACTTGCCCGGTTTGAAATGGTGTACTTCGCGAAGTGGCTTTCTGTTTACGGATCCCATACGCTTTTCGATTTCGGCATCCTCCAACAGTTTCTTAGACAGTTTAAGCACAGCGACTCTGCGTTAAATCAACAATATCGAACACGAAAACGGTCGTTTTCTCGACTTTTGCTTTGTCAACGAAGGGTTTAGAAATCCAACAATCGATTTAGCTCCTGCTCCCCTTGTTAAGCCTGTCCCACATCACCCCGCCTTAGTGATCTCACTCGATGTTGCCAGGATATTTGCTCCCGCATAGAAAACAAGATCCTTCTATAATGATTTCAAGAAAGCCGACTTTGTAGCTTTCTCTCTCGTACTGGATTCTATCAATTGGGAAGCTGAACTAGATTTCTCTGATCCTAACGCAGCTGCCGAAAATTTTTCAAATATTCTTAACTACTAGAGAACTACTGTGACAGAAATCTGCCAAAAAGTGCACTCTCCGAAACAACAATAAGCACAAGTGCCTCAACACGAAAGATGAATACCGCAAACTGAACTCTACTTATAAGAAAGCCAGCAAACGTTACTACCTAGCATATCTGAACCGGTTACAACGAAATTTCAAGAGTAGTCCGAAGTCCGAAGGCGTTCTGGAAGTATGTCAAAAGCCAGCGAAAAGAATCCGGACGCTATCTTCCCCGCTTTGTGGAAAGAAGCATATATTTTTCCTGCAGTGTTCCGAATATCACTCATTTTCAATGAATGTTTCTGATTGCCCTTCGCACCTGAACGTACAGCGGTCGGGTTTCGTTATTGATTGCTACTCGACCTACCCGATCATCGATCGTTCAATTCATCGCTAAAATACAGATCACCTCGCACGATGCTTGGTGTCAAAACAGTGCAGCACCATCATCAAATTGGAATCTCACCAATGTGCAATGCATATGGCGAATAGACTGAGTCGATTTGGGTTCATTTTTGAATTTCTCAAACCCTGGGGTCTTAAAAGCTTCGTTTTGGTCCAAAACTCATCCATGATTTTTTGCAGAATTTTTAATTAACGTTTACATGAGTAAATTTGAACTTTTAGGTTTGTATGGGAAAATTGAATATTTTTTACCGAGCCTGCTGATGGTTTTTGTGCCAATTTATAAATTTCTTACAGGAAATTTTCCGCTGAACATCTTTGTCGAATATCATAACTTCGTATCTTTTTAGACAAAAAAGTTATTAGCTCTTTAACAGGTGTATGTCTTTTGGCATTGATAAACAAGAAATTCAATTGACACCACTGCTGGGTGCTTAGCTAAGTATTGCAAGACTCCTTTCCATGCCATACTTCGTGGGGTACAAGCAGTGGTGTCAATTGAATTCATGATTTATCAATCCAAAAAGATATTCACCTGTTAAACAGCTAATAACTTTTTTGTCTAAAAAGATACGAAGTTATGATATTCAACAAAGTTGTTCAGCGGAAAATTTTATTGAAGAAATTTATAAATTGGCACAAAAACCATCAGCAAGCTCGGTTCCACAGAAGAAACAAAAATGATGTTGATTTTTCAGTACAAAATATTCAATTTTCCCATACAAACCTAAAAGTTCAAATTTACTCATGTAAACGTTACTTAAAAATTCTTCAAAAAATCATGGATGAGTTTTGGACCAAAACGAAGCTTTTAAGACCCCAGGGTTTGAGGAATTCAAAAATGACCCCAAATCGACTCAGTCTAATGGCGAATCTTGTTGGTCTTCGATCAGGACTGAATGAATCAGGCAGTGAGTAAGTGATACATGAAGCCGATCATTAGCGTATTTTGTTTGATTTGATATACAGCAAATTAATAAATTTATTTGTTGTTATAACGTTTTTTAACATCAGTATGATTAAAATCAAATTGTAGTTGTGTTTGTGAGGGAAAGATGTTCACTTTCGCCGTGTTTTTCAATTTTTAAAAGTTCTTTCATTAAACTGTCGTCCGTCACGTTAAAATTACTGAGAATTTATGGTGTTCCTCACAATTGTTTGATTTTTCTCGTCCTGCAAAAAATAATTTTGAATTTCATATAATTCAGGCAGATACTGAGTGAGCTACATTCAGAATGGATCAGTTTGTATCTCAATCATCTCCGATATGCGATGTTTGCTAAACCGATTATTCTGAACACACAAAATTTCTGGGCCTCAACTTAGCAAAAATACACCATTACTTTCTGTTAGCAAATTTTTTGATTTACTTTTGAATTAGCACTTTCCCATATTGTCATGACTATAGCTCAATTTGAGTAAAAAAATCCCATCTACTAAAAATTTTAGCACTTATAGTAGCATGGACTCAAACTTTTAGCCTGTGCCCAAACCACGGTCTTTTTGTGCTAAAATTTGAGAAGGATGATAGCGAAAACCTGTCAAAACATTTTTGTTTTTATTTTGTACCGCGCGGGTGAAAATGGTGAAAATATTTTGAAACCAAAGCAGCTGACATGGAGCGGAATGTTGAGCTGCGTCTGTTCCATAGAAACATCCGGAGATTTGCGCGGTTTCTGGGAGTGTCTGCTAGTGGAAAATCTGGATGCCTCTTTCCGGGAGATTGATTCGTTCCGGTAGAGCAAGAAGAATAAACCGGCATTCGAGAGCCAATGCCACAACTCGAACCCGGGGCAAAAATCCCTTGTTGGGTTGAGGACCGGTATGGAACGGATTGACTTATTACCTTCAGTAAAGGTAAAACCTTTTTTGTTTTGTTTTTAATAAACATTTTATTATTATAGATCTTTTTGTGACGGTGTGAGGAAAGAATGGAAGCTGAAAGACTTCTTCTTTTAGTCTCCCGGTGCAGCAGCTCTCCAGAAGATCTTTAGTTTTCCCAACGAATCTAAAAACAAGGTAAGTGAATAAATGTTGAAGTAGTTACCTGATTACAGGCAAAAATTCGATCTCGGAACTCGATTTTTCCATTGACTGCCTTCCGGAACAGCCGGTCTGGAACAGTATAAGTACTGTTTTTGAGGTTTGCAAGGTTTGTCCAGCTTTGCTGATTTTAAAATTTTCATACGCTTTGTAACCAAGTTCCAAATTCGAATTTAATACTGCGAACGATTTTTCGCTATTTCCGGTCAGCCATTTCAGAACGCAGTCAATTAAAAATATCAGTCCCGAATTCAAACGGAGCACTACTACAAGTTCTCCCTATTTCGTACTAGCTATTCAGAAAAAAAAACAGATAAAATTTGAAGGAACCATTCTTTTGTTTTTTTTTCAGGATTTCTTGAGAAACCTTGAATCATGTTGCTGTGGTTGCGCGGGCAGCTTGACCTGGCGCTTTGATATCTAAAATTATCTCACATTTAGAGGCAGGGTAAGCAGTAGGGTAAGTTCAACTGTATTATTTATTGCTGTCAAAATTGAACTCTCGATTTTGAAGAATTGTAGTTTTCCGTAATTTTTTTATAACATAACAACAAATCACTCAGTGTGTATTTGATGGTTCTAGAATGGGATTCTTTAAAAACTTCTCTTAACTTAAGTCAATAGTTCTCAAATATTAAACTACCTTTCCTTTGGATATTTAGCTGACGATGTTTAATATGAATAACTGGTGTTTTTTCCTGGTTCTGTTTTAAGAATGAAAAATTCAGAGGATAAAAAGCTGAACAATCTAAATCAATCAAGTTTTCATGAGAATTATAAACGATTATTCGTTATACGATTCGTTTAATCAATTGGATTTGTTTGAACAGTATGATCCGTTCAAACATTTCAAATCGTACGATTCGTCTGGTCCTTTCGAATCGTACAATCTACTTGATCTGTTTGTTGAAGGCGAGGATTTAAAAACATGTTGTTATATATTTCAACAGAAATATATTTCTGCTTCAAATCATGTTTTAAATTTTTAACAATTTTTCTTTTATAAAATTTCAGCCAAGCTGATTGGTGGCCTCCAGGTGAAAGTTGTCTTATGGCTTTTGTCAAATGCCCTCAGGTATAATTTTGGCTTGGAAACTCAGGACACCATATGATGTTGGCACGCGAGACTCCAGGCTCCGTACGCCATATTCCGCTCAACCGAGACACTACGTGTAACAAAATTCACGGCGTAAAGTGTTTGTGAAAAAAATCATTTTTACTACAGCTTTCGCATGCAGCTGTTCTTATTAAATTAAAAAAAGCAATCAAATGATTACGATCTTTCTATTTCTAACTAATATCTGAAAAAACCAACAAAAACTTTGAAAATCAAAATTAACTAAAATTTTAGTAATTTTGGGGGTAAATAAATTTTGCTTAAATTTTAGCAAAAATAATTTGATATGCTTAAAAATTAGTAAAAATTTAGTCCGGACACTTTTCGACTGTTTTGCTAAAATTATAGTTAAAAAAAATTGCTAATTTCATTGCTAACTTTTTAGCTGGTCAAATTTGAGCAAAATTTTGCTAATTTCCGGCCTCGAAAATTTTGTGTGAATGATGCGACTCGGTTTGCATAGCTGATAGGAACGCTGATCGAGATTGCATACCAGCCAGGCGAAGCAGTTGCGAGAGGCGCTATCCCATTATACAATCAGAATGTTTCCAACAGGAAACGCATCCTGAGTGTTTGTTTTGATTGATATTCGGAACACTGGTTTCCTGTTTACAAAAAAGGAGATAAGAAAGATATTAACAATGACCGTGGTATCTCAGCTCTGTGTGCTATTGCAAAACTGGTTGTGGATCCCATTTTTTTATTCTGCAAGCACCATTTTTCAAACGATCAGCACGGTTTCATGCCTAAACGATCAACTACCACAAATTTACTGACGTTCACATCTTTTGTACAAGAAAGCTGTGCAATGAAGACCCAAACCGATGCTATTTATACAGATTTGTCTGCTGCATTTGATAAAGTAAGCAAAGCTTAGTCGCTTGGGGTTCTGTGGATTTCTACTGGAGTAGTTTCGGAGTTACTTAACGGGACGAAAGTTGTCCGTTCATACTGGAGAATCCTTCTCGAGACAGTTTCTCGGCTCTTCCGGAGTGCTGCAAGGAAGCCATTTAGGACCAATAATTTTCGTCATTAAAATGATGTTCTCTCGCTTCTCCATGGTCCAAAACTCGCTTATGCCGATGATCTGAAACTGTATCACACCATCAATGGTAAAGACGACATCGATTTCCTGCAACGGCAGTTCAACATTTTTGCTGACTGGTGCGACAACAACTGCCTGCCGCTAAATCGCAGTAAATGCTCGATTACTCCAGAAATCTTGGTTTCTTGTTTCGCGTGGCTAAAGAATTTAAAGATGTTTACTGCTTAAAAAGCTTAGATATATTGTAGCATCTGCGACGTAGTTCTACCTCCCCGTGGTGCAGAGTGGAAACGTGTCTACAGACTTGTCACCTGTAGATGTACGTCCAAGAGAACTACACGTCACACTTGGTACAGTCAGCTACCGACGGGCTGCGTGCCGAGTGTGGCAAAAACGTGGTGCGACTGGGCACCCTGGTACCAGTGCTCAGTTGCAAGAGGGAGGGGTCGTAACGTGTATCGGGTAGTCGCGACCCCGATATGCGGGACGACCAAATGTTTGGCGAGCTTCGATCGATCTGCCTTTTGGGGAGGTTCCTGGCCCCGATTCGCGGATACGATTGACTCACGACAGACAGAGCGGCCTTGTGCCGTAACATGTGGCGCCCAGTGGATGGGCCTCAGGTTGAGTCTCGAAGAGTCGAGATGGAGAAAAAAAGGATGTGTGGTTATCTCCAGACCCGGGGAGAGGCGAGCTGTTCTCGTCTCGAATTGGGTCAAGAGATGTAATGATCGAGGGCTCTCGAGACACGAGGAGAGGTGGGTAGAGTCGCCTCGAATCGTGTCAAGAGGATGAGTGTGAGAGGGTCTCGAGTCGTGAGGAGAGGCGGGTGATGACGTCACGAATTGCGACAAGAGGCCGCATGTGGGACTCGAGTCACGAGTAGCGGCGAACGGACTGCCAACCCGTAAATCGTGAATCGTGACAAAGAGTGGATGATGATTGCTGGTGTAGTACGAATTTAATGAGTATTTGCCGTGGAGCGCATTGCGCGAGTATGGTCTCCCATCCTTGGGTACAGCCTTCGTTGCAGGTCCGGATGGGAATTATGGCCAGAGGCCCCAGGTGGATTTTATGGCGTAGGGGTACATAGTATCATGAGTCGTCCAATTGCACCCATGGACCCAGAGTAGCAAACTGGGGGGACGCGGTGGCTCGCCGTGCCTTGGAATGCAATCCGTAAAAAGAATTTACCACCTGGGTGATCAACTAATAAAAAAAAATATATATATTGTAGCATAGTCCGTTCCGTTCTTGAGTATGCTTCTGCTGTCTGGTGCCCTTTCTACCAAAATGGAGTTGAGCGGCGCTTCTCGCGGCGCTATCCAGCGGTGCTTCTTGCGATATGCCCTTCGCTACCTGAACTGGCAAGATTCTTTTCGTTTGTCCAGTTATGAGAATCATTGCCGGCTGATAGACTTGGACACGCTTCAAGTCCGAAGAAACTCTACGCGTGCTTTGGTCGTTGCGGATCTTCTCACATCGAGGATTGACTGTCCCGTGCTGCTGGAAGCTATTCCTCTCAACTTGCGACCGCGAGGATTGAGAAACCTGAATCTGTAACTCTACGTTCCCGTTCGGCTGAATAACTATGGGGCTAACAGCGCTCTTATAGGCATCCTGAAAACCTTCAACCGTTTTTCGGAGTACTTTGACTTTGGTGTTCCCAGAAATGTTTTCCGTAGAAACATATTGAACAAGTCAAGAGAAAAGTAGATTTACGTTAATTTTTATATGTAACCTATAACAAAAATATCATTAGGATCTAAATTTGATCCGTTGATTTTTATAAAATAAACAACAATAAACCTAAGCGTGTCTAAATCTAATGAAGCCTGTTGGGACCTAAACTGGATCGATCTCGTTCAATGAAGTTGAAATCACAAATGAATCTGAAATTGCTGAGAAGTTCAATGACTTCTTTACGATAGCGTCATAGATATTCATGATAGTGTGGTACATACCAGTCATGAGAAACGAAAAATAAGAATAAATGGATTGAAAATCCGATCAAAATGATACAAGTTTCGGCTTATATCTGCTGTATCATTCGATATTTGAGGCTAAATTTGGTTTTAAGTAGCCTAATAGTTCAAGCTTTTCCTTTGGAAACTTTAAATACACAAATTAAACTCTTTATCAGGATTAATTCCTCCAAAAAAAGTGGTTTTCGCGATGCGCTTGGTAGGATTGTCACTATCACGGACATCTCTTTCGTTTAACATAGCAGGGCGCGCCCAGGAAAGTCATTCTTGTAACAGTTGTAAAATTATATAGTGATGGAAAAACCTAGTTCAACGAGCAAGCCGAGTTCCAGCAAGATGTCCAGCAAACAGCCGGTTTCGAGCCATTCGGGTCCCAGCCGTCCGGGTTCCAGCCAGCCGATGAAATCGATGGCGTCCCGCAAGATGTTCGAGAGGGAGCTTTTCGGAGATACCGACGACATGGACATGGAAGACGGCCCTGGTTACGACAGATAGTATTCCGACAGGCTCTAATGGCTGCTTGGGTCAGATTATTTATAACGGCGGAGTCTTTCGCACATTCGAAGCAATAAGTAATTAAGAATTTGATGAAATAATAAACAACATGAAACCCACGGATGGTATAGAAAATGTTTCATTACGAGTTTTTAAAGATTCTTTACCTGTACTAGGAAATCTTTTGAGAGATATTATAAAAACAAGTCTTCGATTAGGGAGAATACCAGAAACATGGAAGTGTTCAACTGTAGTTCCTATTGAAAAACATAATAAGGCACGAGATGCTAAATTATATTGTCTTATAAACATGATGAAAATTCAAGAAAAAGTGCTAAAATTAGCAGAGAAAAGGAAATTTTTACGCTTTATTGAAGACGAAGAAATACCAATTGCCAAACAGTCTGGACTCAGGAAGCAACATTCAACAGAATCTGCAGTGAATTTGGTACTGCGAAATTGGAAGATCAACATCGAAAATAGTAACTATATAGTTGCTGTGTTTCTGGACATCAAAAGAGCTTTTGAAACAATTGATCGAGAAATTCTGATTGACAATAATTGGCATCAGTGGGACAGTTCTTAATTGGTTCAAGGACTATTTGGGTAACAGAATGCAAAGAACAAAATTTGGTTCATCTTACTCGCGATATAGAGAAAACAACTTAGATGCCCCACAAGGAAGTGTGTTGGGTCCTTTGTTATTCATACTCTACATCAATGACATGAAAAAATGTTTACAGTATGGTCGTCTGGAGCTATTTGCGGATGACTCAGTCTCCTATTGGACTGGCAATGATTTGGAACATACAAAAAGCAAATGGGGATTTAAAAAATGTTGTTAAACATTGAAAATTGTGTCTGAACCTCAATAAAACAAGCTGGTTGATTATTGGGAATCGCAAAATCGGAGTCTGTTCAAGTTCAAACCTATCTATTGATGGTTGTGCAATCGAAAGAGTACGTCAAGTCAAATACCTGGGAGTACAAATCGATGAAAAGACACGCTCCACTTGGACTAATCACCCCGCTCGTTGCGCCCCCGCTCTTCTTGTTCCTATCGGATTCGTAGCGAACACCTGTTTTGCAGGACAATCGTCCGGCATTCTCGCAACATGTCCTGCCCAGCGTATCCGACGGCCTTCACCACCTTCTGGATACTGGGTTCGCCGTAGAGTCGCGCGAGCTCGTGGTTCATCCTTCGCCTCCACACTCCGTTCTCCTGTACGCCGCCAAAGATGGTTCTTAACACTCGTCGCTCGAATACCCCGAGTGTACGCAGGTCCTCCTCGAGCAATATCCATGTCTCGTGCCCGTAGAGAACAACCGGTCTAATGAGCGTCATATACAGGTTACACTTCATGCGAGGGCTAAGTCTTCTCGACCGCAGTTGCTTGTGGAGTCCATAGTAGGCACGACTTCCGCTGATAATTCGCCTCCGGATCTCACGGCTGGTGTCATTGTCTGCGGTCACCAGTGAGCCGAGATAGACAAAGTCTTCAACTATATCCAGCTCGTCGCCGTCGATTGAGACCTTGTTACTACTGGACTTGCGGGTTCGGTCGGTCTCGGATCCGTAGACCAGCATGTACTTCGTCTTGGACGTATTAATCATCAACCCAATCCTTCCTGCTTCACGTTTCAGTTTGCGGTAGATCTCCTCCACCGCCGCAGATGATCTGCCGACAATATCGATGCCATCGGCAAAACAAATAAGTTGACTGGATCTGTTGAAAATCGTGCCCTGCATGCCGCCCAGCGTTCGTCGAATAACACCTTCTAGCGCCACGTTGAACATCATGCAGGATAGACCATCACCTTGTCGAAGTCCCCTGCGCGATTCGAATGAACTCGACAATTCACCCGAGATCCGCACACAGCACTGCGTTCCATCCATCGTCGCCTTGATCAGTCTGATCAGCTTCCCGGAAAAGCCGTTCTTGTCCATAATTTTCCATAGCTCGTTACGGTCGATCGTGTCGTATGCGGCTCTGCAGTCGATGAATAGATGGTGCGTAGGGACTTGGTGTTCGCGGCATTTTTGGAGGATTTGCCGTAATGTGAAGATCTGGTCCGTCGTAGACCGTCCCTCCATGAATGGCTTCCCACGAATCTGTTTGCTTGTGGCGTGAGGCGGCGGAGTAGGATTCGGGACAACACTTTGTAGGCGGCATTGAGGACAGTGATCGCTCGATAGTTCTCACAGTCCAATTTTTCGCCCTTCTTGTAGATGGGGCATATTACCCCCTCCTTCCACTCCTCCAGTAGCTGTTCTATGTCCCAGATCCGGACTATCAACATTCAACAGAATCTGCAGTGAATTTGGTACTGCGAAATAGGTAGATCAACATCGAAAATGGTAACTATACAGTTGCTGTGTTTCTGGACATCAAAAGACCTTTGAAACAATTGATCGAGAAATTCTGATTGATTGAACAAGAATTGGCATCAGTGGGGCAGTTCTTAATTGGTTCAAGGACTATTTGGGTAACAGAATGCAAAGAACAAAATTTGGTTCATCTTACTCGCGATACAGAGAAAACAACTTAGGTGTCCCACAAGGAAGTGTGTTGGGTCCTTTGTTATTCATACTGTACATCAATTACATGAAAAAATGTTTACAGTATGGTCGTCTATTTACGGATGACTCAGTCTCCTATTGGAGTGGCAATGATTTGGAACACGTCATACAAGAAGCAAATACGGATTTAAAAAATGTTGCTAAACATCGAAAATTGTGCCTGAACCTCAATAAAACAAGCTAGATGATTATTGGGAATCGCAAAATCGGAGTCTGTTCAAACCTATCTATTGATGGTTGTGCAATCGAAAGAGTACGTCAAGTCAAATACCTGGGAGTACAAATCGATGAAAAGCTCAATTTTGTAGCTCTCATCGACTATACTATTAAGAAGATTGCTATGAAATACGGAGTTCTTTGCCGAATAAGTAGATACGTGACATTCTGGTCAAAAATATTCTACGTGAAATCAGTGATAACGCCACACTTTGAATATTGCGCTACAATACTGTTTCATGTATCAGATACCCAGACAAAGCGGCTACAAAGAATTCAAAACATGATAATGAGAGTGATAATACGATGCAACCGATATACTCCTAGTGCTTTCATGCTTGATATGCTGCAATGGTTGTCAGTTAAGCAGAGGATTACATACAACAGTTTAATTTTTATATTCAAAATGAAGAAAGGAATGTTACCAACTTATTTATTGGATGGCCTGCAGTACAGAATCGATATCCACAGATACAGTACAAGGAGAGCTCAAGATTTTAGATTGCCAAACACGAAAACAGAGATGAGCAAACGATCTATTTTCTACAATGGATTGAAGATGTATAATGATCTACCGATGAACATAAAAGACAGTTCAAACTTGAATGTTTTTAAGAAGCTGACAATGCAATATGTCAAACAGATAATTTGATACAAAGACTAATCCTTAAAAGGATCATATCAATGTGATGAAGTTTTGACGAAGCATCAGATAGAAAATTGTACGGTGATGGACATACGCGGGAGTAAGACGAACAAGTCGTACAGAAATTGAACAATTAATGTTAACATAATTATCCAGAGGATAAAACAATCCCTCCCACTCCTAAAGAAGCGTATGGAGTGAAGGATGGACCCAAATGGGCCAATGGGATCATCACAAAAAAAGCTTTTTGAGGCTTTGAGTTCAGAATGTACAAAAAAAATAATTTGATGTGTTCGTGTACGACCGTGTACTCACGTATAAAACAACACTTGAACTCCCGATTATATGTGTCATGTGTCATGAATAGGCTTCCTCGAACATTATTCTAGACTCTTTCAGTACAGCAACCTTACGTCAGATCAACAGTGTTGTAAACGAGAACGGCCGGATGCTTGATCTTTGCTTTGCCAATGACGGATTCCGTTTACCAACTATCGAATCAGCACCGGCACCGCTAGTTAAAGTAGGCCCACATCACCCGGCTTTACTGGTTACAATTAATATCTCTAGATTGTGTAACCCCGCTGATAAACTCACACCCTTCTACTTGGACTATAAGAACGCCGATTTCGATATCATTTCTCGCGTACTGGCCACTATAGACTGGGAATCCGAACTCGAACTAGCTAACCCTAATGCCGCAGCCGAAACTTTCTCGCACATCCTCAACTACGTAATCGACCGTCATGTGCCGAAACGCACCGCCAATGCTAATCCTCGGACTCCATGGGCTACAGCAGCTTTACGACAACTGAAAGCGACAAAAAGGCGTGCCCTTCGAAATTTCAACAAACACAAATCGCCGCATACCAAGGAAGAATATCGCAAACTCAACTCCGCCTATAAAAAAGCCTGCCAACGTAGCTATCAGAACCATCTTCGTCGAAATCAGCAAAATCTCAAGACTAGCCCAAAATCCTTCTGGAATCACGTTAAAAATCAGCGGAATGAACCTGGAACACCGTCCTGCATGTTCTTAGATGGCATCATGGCGAACTCTGACTCCGGAATCTGCGATCTCTTTGCCAATAAATTTTCGAGCATCTTTGATACATCTTCAATAACCGACGACCAACTGAATCGCGCCATCAGGAGTGTTTCACCACTGGGCTTTTCTTTAAACGGTTTAACAGTCGAGGACACAATCATCTCTAAAGCAGCCACTAAGCTCAAAAACTCCTTCTCTACGGGCCCGGATGGGATACCAGCTACCTTCCTGAAGCGTTTTATGCCTTCTTTGCTGACTCCTATCAGGCTTATCTTCCAAGCTTCGCTCGACCAGGCCACCTTCCCCTCACTGTGGAAAGAAGCTTACATGTTCCCGGTTCATAAAAAGGGAGATAGGAAAGATGTTAATAATTACCGAGGAATTTCAGCTCTGTGTGCTATTGCCAAACTTTTCGAATTGGTGGTTTTAGATCCCATTTTCATGTTCTGCAAGCACAACCTCTCCAACGACCAGCATGGATTTATGCCTCAACGCTCAACTACAACTAACTTACTAACCTTTACCTCGTATGTGCATGAAAGTTTTGCAAAGAAATCCCAAACTGATGCCATCTATACCGATCTGTCTGCCGCATTCGACAAGGTGAACCATGATATTGCCATCGGAAAGCTCGCGCGTTTAGGATTTTGTGGATCACTCATTGGCTGGTTCCGCAGTTACCTTACGGGACGTAAATTGACAGTTCGTACGGGTAACTGTTTTTCCAGGCAGTTCTCAGCTTCATCAGGCTTGCCTCAGGGAAGTCACTTAGGGCCGTTAGTATTCCTAATTTACTTCAATGACGTGCTGCAACTCCTCGATGGACCAAAATTGGCGTATGCCGACGACTTGAAACTGTACTACTCTATCAATGGCTCCGAAGATGTGAACTTCCTGCAGAACCAGTTTAACCTCTTTGCCTCCTGGTGTGATGTCAATCGCCTACCTTTAAACCGTGATAAATGTGTAGTAATATCATTTTCCCGCAAACGACGCCCGCTCTCAGCCGTTTATTTCCTTGGAAACGATGCAATCTCTCGAGCTCAACACGTGAAAGATCTTGGTGTGATCCTCGACGCGCGGCTGGATTTTAAGAATCACACCAACTATATCGTTGACAAAGCCTCCAGAAGCCTGGGTCTTCTTTTCCGCATGACGAAGGACTTTAAGGACATCTACTGCCTGAAGAGTCTTTACTGCAGTCTGGTTCGATCGATCCTCGAATATGCTTCTGCGGTTTGGTGCCCATATTATCAAAACGGCTCTGATCGCATCGAAGCCATCCAACGACGTTTTTTGAGGTATGCCCTTCGACACTTAAACTGGCAAGACCCTTTTCGACTTCCCAGCTACGAAAGCCGCTGCCGCCTGATCGACATCGACACGCTGCAAGCCCGCAGGACCGCCACTCGTGCTTCTTTCGTCGCTGATCTGCTTTCATCAAGAATCGACTCTCCTGCACTTTTGGAAGTTCTTCCACTCAGCGTCCGACCTCGTGGTTTGAGGAATCGGGATCTTCAGCTGTTCGTTCCTGTTAGACTAAACAATTACGGGGCCAACTCTGCAATAATTGGCGTCATCAAGACTTTTAACCGCTTCTCAGAACATTTTGATTTTGACGTTTCGAAGGTTTTATTCCGAAGAAGAATTCTTAGTGTTCTAAGTTCAGTGTAGATTTGTATTTGTTGTTAGTTTTTAATTTTAAAATATCATTTGGATCAATATATGATCTGTTGATTTAATAATAAATAAATAAATAAATAAATAGCATAGAGGTGCCATGTGTGAGTGAGCTCCACATTATGAAAACGTTCTCGATAATGATCCCTCTAAATCTCATTCTCTAAACGATTCTTGGAGGGTAAAGTCGCGCGGAGTGTCGTCCCAATTATCGGTTCGGAAAGTGAAAAGATGGCGGAGGATGACAATCACCACAAAAAGGTCGGGCTTCGAGTCGTTAGAGGAGAGGTCAGACCTCGAGTCTTCAGTAGGAGAGGTTTGCGTGGTCACTCCCGAGTCTTTATGATAAGAGCTTGGGTCTCGAGTCGCAAGAGGAGAGATCAGGCTTTTAATCAACAAGAGGATGGGTATAAGTGGTTATCTCGCTCGAGTCATTACGAGGAGAGGTCAGATCTCGAGTCGATAGAGGAGATATTGGGCCATTCGTTCAGAGGAGAGGTTTATGTGGGAATTTCGAGTCACTGCTAGGCAATGTCGGTTCTGAAGTCATTAGAGGAGAGTTCAGACTTCGAGTCGTATTGATGAGAGGTTTTGCGTGGTCTCTTCTATGGGTATTGCCTTGGATAGCACTAGCGCGAATAGATCTTCCCTATTGAAGCTAGGTCTGCGGCCCCAGGTGGAGTTTAGGGAGTAGAAGTTACACGGAGTAAATCTTGATTCTTCCCATTGTGCTCATGGATCCAGAGTATCGAACTGAGGGGACGCGGTGGTTCGCCGTGCCTTGGAATACAATCCGAAAACCGGGATTTACCACCTGTGGTTACCAACTAACAAAAAGCAGGAGAGCCCTTACGGGACGACTGCACTGATGACGTTAACAGAAATAAGCGCGACTGAATTGAAGAGATTAGTGGTTTTCGTTGGGCCTGATAAGTTGCCTGATAAACAGCTTTCCAAGGACCGTTGAAAGGTTTAGGATCTGTCAATTGGTAAAAATTCATAACGCGTGGGATTGACTCTTGAATTCGAAGGTTACTTGCCTGTGGAGGTGATTTGGGGAGCCTCGTCACCACAGACAAACTCAGGGCCGGGACGACTGATGGTTCGAAGGTCCCCAAAAGGCCATGTTAGGTGCGTCCCGATGATGTGATCCAAGTCGAAGTGGCTGATCGAAACGTAGCAAATTGAACGACGACGGGAAGAAATCTGACGAGATCATGCCACGAGCCGTTGAAAATTGGTCGGAGAACCTCGTTGCCATAGTTGAACTTAGAGCCGGGACGACTAAAGACGTTGGCAGGAATCAGCGCGACTGAGTCGAAAGGCTCCGGGGTCTCCAAAGTTCTAAAACTGTTGCGCCCGGGGTAGAAACCTTTGACGACGAAGATGATTGACTCGAGAATCCGATAGAACTGTTCTTACAATGCTACACTAAGTATAGGAAAATTCAATACTTTGTTCTGAAAAACCAACATAATTTTATCCTCCTTTTGAGGAACGGAGCCTGCTAACAGTTTTCGTGCCAATTTTTAAATTCTTCCAGGAAATTTTCCGGTGAACAACGTTGTTGAAAACCGTAAAAGAAAATGTGATACATCATGTTCAGAAATCCAAACCAGAGAAATCTCTTCATGTAGATACTTAAATATTAAATACAAAGAAGTGGATTTCGTAGTTTAGCCTGAAAAATTATGTCTAATTTCTATACAAACGCGAGGCTCATTGAAGGCCTAGAATAAACCAAATGAGCTGAATAGTTGGTATGGGGCTTTCGGGAAGATCGAGGAACGGTTTCAATTTCCGAAACATAACACTAGTGTTGGACCACCCTAGTATATGAATGATTGAAAAGCAAAAATATTTTTTATCAACAAATCAATAAAAAAAATTGTGAAAGGTTATGTTTTTCTCAGTTTAAGACAAAGATCATCAAAGCGATCCCTTTGATCCGTCTTCCAGAACCACTAACCGGGCAATTGATGATGATGGAACTCGTCGATAAGTCAAAATAAGATGAGTTGGTAGATATTCAGCCCGGGCACAAGCCAAGCCACCAAGCCTGAGAGAGAAGCGTGTGTGATGGATAATTAATGTGGGAGCCGCCCCTCAGCTCACACACGCTGTCACAAGTCGTCGTTCGTCCCTTCGTTTTTTTTTGGGGCTGGGGATATGCAAATTTCACATCAAGCTGCGAGAAAGAGGCGGCCAGCCAGCAGCAGCAGCGTTTCCAAAAGCCATCAAAGTAAAATATTTTGAATAATTTTTCCTTCCCCGGTTGACGATCGGGGCAGTTGACGTCGTGTGTGGTATTGGGCTTCAATCTGTTTTTTTTTTGTTCGTTTTCGGTTATCGTTTCGGAAAGTTTCTACTGAAGCCGGAGACCCACTGACTGGATGGCTGTCTGCGAGCTAACCGAATTTACATCTGAATTGCTCGTTATCTCTGCTGGCTGGCCGTGCGTAGTGCGATGGCCAACGCAACGTTTTGGCCAATCTGTGGGAGAAATGACCAGGACGGATCACTCACCTGGATGCTGCCAGAGGAGCCGAGCTCTTGGAATATGCTCTCTTGGTGGTCAGTAATGGGTTCAAATAACCGCAGTAAATATTAATGAATAAAAGTTGCTCAGAGACATCAAACCGATGGGAGTCCTGGCGCAGTTATTTTGTTGGGAAATATGACAGCTTTTAGAGAAAGGTAGGTAGATATAGTAAGTTTTCTGTGGAGGAATAATGAACCCGTAGTTGTTGTTGTCGGTTTCCATACTTGACTGGATCGTAGAAAAAGCCTAGGGTGAAAGTTCGAATGTTAACAGGTAAGGAAAATATGCAGAAAGCTCAATTGAAACTACTATGAAACTATAATTAATTAAACCAGAAAATTCATTATATTTAAAGCGTAGTTGGCGCCATACTCATATTTTTTTAAATTTCTTAAATAAAACTATTCGGATGTTTTCTCGATAAGGGTTATAACAAATTTCTTGTTGCAGTAAATTTCCGTGTTAATTTCATTTTTACCTTGCGATTTGCGTCTTCGTTTACTTCATCACATATATCTACTTGGCTATAACCAAAACAATTTCAAATACAAAAAATGGTCAGATCATGACTTGGATTCTGATTCTAGATTCTGATCCCGAATTCTGATCCTTATCATGAACTCTGTTCGTGCTCCTGATTTCACATTTCGATTCTAAATCATGATCCCGATGCTGATTTCGGATTCCTTGGTAAAGATTTTCGACTATTTAATATGTTTTTGTTGAAATGAGGTATTCAACGCAGGTTTCAGTGGTGGAATAGAGTTAATTTTTATTCGTAGTTATTCGTCAAGTTGTTGAATAACTACTTTCTACAAAGGCGAAAGCTATTCGTCACTATTACACTCTAGGATTCCCTAACCAGGAAACTACTTATTTTCCACTGAGTAAAATGATAACCACAGTTTGAGTTTGCATTGCTCTGTGCGCATGCATCATGATGTCAACATTTGTAATGTAAACATCATCATTCCTTTCATCTGCAATCATTGCCTCTATTGTTTCAATTGCAAATTGACTTAAAGCATGCGGAACAAAAACAAATTGTTTCGATTCTGCTGCAATCGGCAGCAGTCTGTAAGCGTCCGATCGGGATGATCCGTTCGAATTCCACGTCAGAATCCGAAACAAAACGATGAGTTTCAACAGTTTTTTGTAAAAAGTTTTCCGGTCAACTTAAACAGCAATAAGAGTACGTGGTTATCAAATCTGAGATGCGAGCAACCTGAGAGATAGTGGGGTTAGCTGCGGGTCTTGCGAGCCCGTGGGCCGTGACTGAGAAAAAGAAACCAGGAACGAGTAAAGAACAAGAAATTTTGGACTGAAATCGACGAAGACCTACGCGACGAAAAGGGTTCTTGAATATATTTTTTGTTCACGTGCTCTCCAACGGATTGAAAAGCCGCATATTCCACAGAAAATTCAGTAGCGCTGCAGGAGGTACTATCTACCAGAGCTGCGGCAACACACAAGAGCCTGGAGTAGCTTTTATAGTGATGGGAAATATGCAAAAGCGCATGTTCGTGTGGTGGCCGATCATCCCACGAATGTGTCGTTTAAGAATTGTTACCGTGCGTATTTGTGCAGCCTTGAGTTTGTGCTCGTTTCCCACTATACTTAGGGTGGACTTATCTTGATAATATTTGAATGTACACAATATTCAGACAAACCCCTCACCATGCACAATTTGACATACAACCTCAAAGCTGGTCTAAACATTGGTTAATGTTTTATGGCAAACCATGAAAGAGTGAGAAGGAACCCGGAAAATTAAAGGCAAGATGATTTGGAAGGAAAAGACGTCCCATAATTGATCGATCACCAGTGTTCGATCTATTTGTCGGTTGACTTCGGAACAGTAGAGTTCAAGGTGTTAAACCTTGAACTTATCGTGTTAGTGATTTGAGACACTTTTACCGGTTTCAAAGAGGATCAGGTGAGCTTGCGAATTTGGAAGAGACATCTAAGGTAGCTGGGGCTAATATAAAATGGTTTCCCAGGACCCGAAACTGTCAGCGAGTTTCCCATCTTGAAACGTGCCATTGTCGAAGCTAGAATAGTCGCAAACCCAATAGCGACGTATTCTAATATCGGTTACATCACCATCTGCCATATCACCAGCCACATGCCGCCCAAATCCGTCAAGTCAATCTCCACCACCACGAAACACCAAATCCCGCCAAAACACTCCGTTGGGTACACCCTTAGAAAATACTACACAAAAGTAAGTAAAAAGAAGTCAAAACAACCCGTAAGTGCAGGAAGCCACTAGTATGTAAAAATGATAATACGAAAAAGTATGTAGAAAGGCTGGTACGTACCAGTATGTAGAAAGTACGCAAAAGAACGTAGAGCTCTGTGAACTGAAAACTATGTTAAAATCACATAAAGTAGGAAAAAACCAAAATTCTTTTTCGGAATTAAGAAGCAGGGATATTTTCTTTCAAATTAATTGAAATTTGGTATTAGTATGATAATTTATTGTCCATCATTTCAAAAACTAAAGATTTTGTAGTAAATTGACTTCATCATTCCCGGCCAGTTTTTCTTGAAAACTTTTTCCGGTTCATCCAAAAAGTCCGTTTTTTCGTTGGGGATTGAATTGGCCATATCATGATGGAAACCACCCGGATGGGATTGGCCACACCAGAACATCGACGCCTGAGCAGGTTTCCTTGAGATTCAACTTTTGGGACAGGGTGTGATTAAACAGTCGACCGGGTGTTGAAGTTGAAAATCCTAATAAAACAAAAAATGGTTAGCAAAATTGTTTTAAAAAATAAAGAAATATTACCCCTGCTTTTAATTTGCTTGATTGCGGCCGCAACTATGGTTGAATCAGATTGTGGAATCGTCTGATGATAGCGTATTATGACGCTTCTGGACCCAGAGGAAACCTAAAATTATGGAGATGAATTGAATAACACATACACCAGAAATGAATGATACCAAACTTACCGAAAGAAGCGGAAAAATTTCGAAGTTTTCACTGAATTACAGACAGGCAGTTCTGCCAAAGTTGTTGCTTGCGCGCGAGTAGGATGTAAATAACAAACTGACTCCCTGGTGGTGCGAGTGAGAAGAAAAACGCCCTCAACAACTAATTTACTGAAATTGCAGTTCTTTCTACAGAAAGGGTTTTGTAGAACAGAAAGAACTGACAAAGTTTGTAATTTCTGGAACTCACTTCTACGTAAGAGTTTTCGAACTTCAAAGTATGTACTTTTTACATAACCAATATGTACAATTTTCTTAGAGTGTAGCAAACCACCCACGCGGAAATCCACACCGCCTTTTGAAGGTTTTTGCCGCTTTCCTGGAAGAACATCACCGAGTCATTGCCATTTTGCCGTTTTCCCGGAAAAACATCACCGAGTCATCGCCATCTGGACCCAGCTTGTTAAACAGGTAAAGCTACACACTCAAAACACAAATTACTCAGAAACACACATACACATACTTTATAAGGTTAGAGCAATCTCCGTTATCGCCCGCTCGAGCTCAGCCAACAAAAGAAGGCCTTGTGTGCCCACCCTCCACTGAATCCCCAGAGGAACGACCAGGGATTCGAGCGCTTAGACTTGATCCCTTCAGGATCCGGCAGTAACAGAATCAAAGGGCCGCTTCTTCAATATCAGCATTCGCATACAACGTGCACAATCCTTACCTCGGAAGCACCGTTGACGACAGAGATGAATTCTACGCGCAGCTAGAACGTGAATACGACCGTTGCCCAACACATGATATCAAGATCGTCATCGAGGATTTCAACGCTCGGTTCAGCCAGGATCAGGAATTCAAACTGACAATTGGAAGGTTTAGCTGACCAACTAAAACGGCCTCAGGCTTAAAGATTTCGCCGCCTCCAAACGAACGGCCGTACACAGTACGTTTTTTTGTGATGGTCGCCCATTTAGGTCCTTCCTCCACCCCATACGCATCTTTTGAAGAAAAAGGGACAGTTTATCCTTAGGATTATATGTATTGTTTACTTATGTTGTCAATTTCTCTACGACTTGTTCGTCTTACTCCCGCGTATGTCCATCACCGTACAAATTTCTATCTGATGTTCCGTCAGATCTTCATCACTATTGTATGATCCTTTTTAGGATTAGTCCTTGTTTCAAATTGTATGTTTTATGTAATTTATTGTCAGCTTCTTAAAAATATTCAAGTTTGAACTGTCTTTGATGCTCCGTGGTAGGCTGTTATACAGTTTCAGTCCATTGTAGAACACAGATCGTTTGGTCATCTCTATTTTTGTATTTGGTAGCCTGAAATCTCGGGCTCTCCTTGTATTGTATCCGTGTATGTCAACTCCGTACTGCAGACCGTCCAATAAATAGGATGGTAACATTCCTTTTTTCAATTTGTAGATAAAAATCATACTGTTGTAAGCAATCCTCTGCTTTATGACATCCATTGCAACATATCAAGCATAAGAGCACTAGGAGTATATCGGTTGCATCGTATTACCACTCGCATCATCTTGTTTTGTATTCTTTGCAGCCTCTTTGTCTGCGTGTCTGATGCATGAAGCAATATTGTAGCGCAATAATCAAAGTGTGGCATAGTAACAGATTTCACGTAGGAAGTTTTAAGACTCTATGAATGCGCCTGAATCTTCTTCAGTAGTCCCGAGAAGATTGACAGTGAACCGAATATTCAGTCCATTTCACTGTAAAGTCAAGTGAAAGAAAATTTTCTCAATGTTTGCTTTCATTTTCATGTTTAGTGGAAAATCATTATTCAGAAGATTATCTGTTTCAAAATTTCAACTACAACAATGGAAAAACGGTATTTTGAATTTTTCGCATTTTTGTTGCTTGCTTAGCCGAAGGGAATTTTTTTATGAATACAACTACGGACTATTCAGGGACATTTCGAATTTTTTAATCCCTGAGGTCCCAGAGATTGCAGGTTGCAGCCGGTTATTTTCTTTAGAGAATTCTTAAATTAGAACAAAAATAATTAGATGGCTCGGTTTCATTGTTAAAAAACCATTTCAGAAAAAAACAAGTTAAAAGTCCCCAAGTATTGAGATTCGTACACATTCTCTGCACGGCAAGTACGATGGTACGTAACGCCGCAAACCTCGGGCAGGCGAACCCCACGTGTTCGAGTGTCTCCTCTTCGTCACCACAATCTGCGGCATCAGACGATGGGCTCACCTTCCTCTCGCTGAACTGTCCCACAGCTGCTGCCAGTTGGACATCGAGTCCTCATTGGCGAAATCTCGTACGTAGGGCGTGTCTTTATTGTCGTAACAATAGACATCCTCCTCTAACAAACCCGAGATGAGCATGACGCCCACCACTACGCAGGCGGCTTCGGACGAGATGATCCGGTATCCACTGATAATCCTCAGGTTCATCAGTCGCTGAACGCTGCGATGTCTGTGCAGGTTACACTGTCTTCCCAGGTTTGATCAGCACCATCTCGTTTTTTTTTGGCCGGCTAGACGCAGGCATTGGAATACATCCAGCATTCCACTGCCTGGATAGTTACTGTAGCAAGTAGCTGTACCTCTGTCGAGCTGCCTCTCGCAAAGATGACTACATCATACAAAAATCCTACGAGTTCAGCTCCCGATTGGAGACTCATTAGTAGGTGTGTAGGTCAGCTTTATACTTCGTCGGCCAAACGGCAGACTCACGCCAAGACGCGTTGAGGATCGAATACCGACTGAACGACTGTTCACAACAAGTCAGCTCAGCCGTCGTGTGTGTGCGTATATTCGAAGGAGAGATTATCGCATCGGAAAGGCCTATCGGCCGAGAGAGAGTCGCGTTCGCAATCATCGGCTACACAGTAGGAGCTCGTTGTACGTTATGTTCCACAGGAGCGGGCCAAGTATTGATCTCTGCGGCACACACCCCGAGACCTCTTGTGTCCGTATGCCCTCACCGGTTATATACTGTAGTTGTCAATTGTGAAAATAACTTCCCACAAGCCTATACAGATATGCCGGGACCCTCATTCGGATGAGCGACGACGCAATCGCTGTCCATTGACGCTGTTGAAGGCGTTCTTTACGTTCAGGTTTCTCTAGGTTTCTCCTAGATTCCACTCTACTTTCAGTATACCTCTAGAGTCGGTTCTGAATCACCTACTCCAAGACATTAACCGTTGTGTCAGTAAACAGATCGGCCGGTACGCCGATGGGTCTCCTGGAGGCTTACCCGGTTTTGGTAGAAGGACTAATTTCTGTCGCTTCCAGTATCAGTGATCACCCGTGACCGGAACATTTCGGAGAACTCCCTGGCTTTCACTACGATGTTCGGAAACCCGTCCGGTCCGGGGCCTTCCTTAGTTGAAGAGACTTGGCGATTTCGCGAAGTTCATCCACCTTAATCGCCTTCTCTATACTGGTGTCCCAGTCGAATAGAACTGTTGGTCAGCGGGACACACAGCTCGTTTATGATAACTCACAATTTGGCTGGGCACCCCCACTTTTTGTTTTGGTCATGACTATCTGATAGGCATCGCCCCATGGACAGTCGTTGGCATCTCGGCATTATTGTTTGAAACGTGCCCTCCAGCTTGCATTGATGGCCCTGCGCTTTGCCCTATGGCAGTCGGCACGCAGACCCGCGATTTCCTCTGTCACCAGTAGACGAATGGCATAGTGTCTTTGCGCTTGGCCCTTCTCTTCATCGCAGCATCGCAAGCGCGAGCTAGTACCTGTGGTAGATATAGTAATAATAATAAATAATAATAAAAAAAAGATTGTCGAAAACTGTCGAATTGATTATACTTATATATTGATTGAGTTTATTAAAAGAAAGAAGTAAGAAATATATATTTGAAATCAATAATAAAAAAACTGTATTAATAAAAATCGTTTATCTTGGCAACACAGAAAATACTGTCAGTGAGGGTTTGTTAAAAAGAACTAAGTCAGCATGGAATCGTTGTCGGTTTTAGACATATTGATGTATGCGTGAGAATGATATTGGCAAAAATGATGAAGCCAGCGATCACTAACACCAAAGCAATTGAGTGGATTAGAGAGTGTGTGAGTGGAAGAACACGACTGATGAAGCAGAAAAATATCGTCTTTCTTTTGGCTACTTTCGACGTTAAAAGTGCGGTTTTAAATCGAGTGCAAGTTAAGTATTTTTTGGTTGAAGATAATAGTGAAATGGATTCAAGGAAGAAAACTAAGAATCACCACAGTACCCACATCAGTTCTTTCGCAGTCAAGTTGTCCTGGTTTCTCCCCCAATTCAACACCTCGACAAAGACGTTCTCATCGAATTGTGTTGTCTTCCAGAGGCGTTCACCTGTCTTAGACTCTCGTTTACCTGTCCGCGTACTTGAGCCCAATCGATAGCGATCGCAAAGTGATCGCTATGCGTGTAGGCCTCGCTTACCATCCTATCGCACACCAACCCCGGGCTACCAAAGGTGACATCTATTGTTGACTCGCTCCCATTGATGCTACCTGCGTTCGCCAGGTCTACATTCAGTCAGGGCTTCTTGTGGGATTTAACCTTTGGGGTTTGTGAGACGGCTACCCCATTTCCGGTCCACGCGTTAAAGTCAACAGCTATAACAATGGGGCTTCTCCCCGTAAGCATCTCTACAATCTTTTCAACCATAGTGCAGCTATAAAAGTAGATCTCTATAACTAAGGCTATCACCATGCCTTCGTTTTCAGTCGCCACACCCTCTTGTTTGGGAACCTACCTGTTACCCATATTACGGCCAGTTCGGCATCATCGGTCACCCAATTAATGTCATCCGAAGCTCTACGATATGGGTCTGCCACTAGCGTGAACATTTTTCTCAACTGTCAGCGGCAGTTGACAGCTGGTGTGCTGTGTAGCAGTGGATGAGGTTAAGTTGGACGATCCCTATGCTCTTAGCTCCCGGAGTGGTACCAGGGTTGCCAGCAGCGTGGTCTCCAGAGCAGGTAGGGTATTTTACAGGATTTTTGCTGTTGGCCGACTCATGGCCAGTTTTGCTGCAGCGCCAGCACATGCCGCTCCTGCCTTGCCCAGTGCAGTCGAATAACACGCTTTGGGGGGAGGGGTCATGTCCCTGAACTGCGATAGGACCGGATTGAGTGCGATCGCCAACTCGTGTTGCGTTTCGGGACCTCCTAAACTCGACTCGCAAAATGAATAGATGCGCAAAGTGGTGACATGATGCCGCTTCAACATTTAGAGATGTGTCAGACACAAGAGTCGTCCATTTGCACCCATGTACTAAGAGTAGACCCACAGGCTCTCCGTGCCTTGGAATGCAATCCGTAAAATGGATTTACCACCTAAGTTATCAACAAATAAAACACCTAGATGCTGTTTTTGCCGATACAACCGAAAGCTTCACCAAACTGACCTGCTTTCCCGATCTGGGGGGAGCCGTTCATCAACTGACATTTGGTCCGAGTGGATTTTACTCTGCTCAACAAGTGCCACCTACAGTTCCTCCTTTTGAGCTCGTCCAGGTTTTTAGCCCGGATGGTCACCTCTTTACGGAGGGCGCGTTCCTCGGCCTTGTCATCAAGGGCTTTGGCCGTCCTAACCATGAAGTTCAACTAGAGTTCCCCGAGCCAGGCGAGTCCGACGAATTCTTCGGACGTTGTCGCCGAGATCGGCTATGTTATCATCTGTACGCATCTGTCTTAAGACATCTGCGTACGTTGTAGCATTTATTTTCTAAAGTTTGTGCTGTCCCGAGAACTACTCCGCCGCCTAACGCCACAAGCAAACAGATTTGTGGGAAGTCACCAGGCCGGCTTCATGGAGGGATGGTCAACGACGGACCAGATATTCACATTACGGCAAATCCTCCGCACCATCTATTCATCGATTTCAAAGCCACATACGCCACGATCGACCGTGACAAGCTATGGAAAATTATGGACGAGAACGGCTTCTCCAGGAAGCTGACCAGACTGATCAAGGCGACGATGGATGGAACGCAGTGCTGTGTGCGGATTTCGGGTGAATTGTCAAGCTCATGCGAATCACGCAGAGGGCTTCGACGAGGCGATAGTCTATCCTGCATGATGTTCAACGTGACGCTTGAAGGTGTTATTCGACGAGTGGTGGGCGAAATGCGGGGCACGATTTTTAACATATCCAGTCAACTTATCAGCCTTGCCGACGACATTGATATAGTTGGCAGATCATCTGCGGCGGTGGAAGAGATCTACCGCAAACTGAAACGCGAAGCAGGAAGGATTGAGTTAATGATAAATACGTCCAATACGAAGTATATGCTGGCCTGCGGATCTGAGACCGATCGAGCCCGCTTGTCCATAAATAACAAGGTCACGATCGACGATGACGAGCTGGAGATATTCGAAGACTTTGTCTATCTCGGCTCACTGGTGACCGCAAATAATGACACCAGCCATGAGATCCGGCGGCGTGTTATCAGCGGAAGTCGTCCCTGCTATAGACTCTACAAGCAACTGCGGTCGAGAAGACTTAGACCTCGCACGAACTGTAACCTGTACACAACGAGGAGGACCTGCGTACACTCGGAGTATTCGACCGACGAGCGTTAAGAACCATATTAGGCGGCGAGCAGGAGAACGGAGTGTGGAGGCAAAGGATGGACCACGAGCTCGTGCGACTCAAAGAGCAAACCTAGTATCTACACCCAAAATTCAGCCTCTGTGCCAATGGCGTGTAGTCAATTACATAGCATTATTGGTACAAGAAGATAACGCGACCGGTGCTGATTCGATTTGCTTCCACTGGCATTAATCTCCCAAGTTAACCGAATTGCGTATGTCTGAAAGAAACAAAATAAAAACGTTTACACGTCCCTCCCTATCGCATCACAAGACGAAGAAGGATGGAAATAAATACCGGCCAACACCCAACCTGTATACACATCTCAGGTGGCGATGGAAATCCCGTGCTAAGTGGTGCTAAGGTGACAGGAGGAACGTTAACAATTATCGCGGTATTTCTGCCCTATGTGCGATCGCCAAACTGTTTGAGCTGGTTGTACTAGATCCATTTTTCTCGTATTGCAATTTTTATTTCTCTTACGAACAACATGGATTCATGCCCAAACGCTCTACGACAACAAACCTGTTGACGTTCACATCTTCCGTGCAAGACAGTTTTGCCATGGGATCTCAAACCGACGTAATCTACACCGACCTGACCGCAGCTTTCGACAAGGTAAACCACAAAATAGCCATAGCCAAACTAGATCGTATCGGTATATGCGGCTCTTTACTGGAATGGTTCCATAGCTACCTGGTAGCAATGTGGTGGAAAGAGAGGTGATGAGAAAGGAACGTTGCAAAAGTAGAAGTAAAGTTTTTCTTCGTAAACATAGTTACCATGACAGAAGTGACGTCACTACCGACCATTTTCGCGACGCATTTTGCCTAGGATAAATGAAGCTCCCTGACAACGGCGCGTCGCGACGCAGGGCTTGTTTATGTTTATTTTCCTTTTTTCTCTCCGACGTGCAATAGTGTGCGTTCCTTTGCGCCACCTTAGTAAAAGTGTACCTCATTGACCTGGTAGGACGGAAACTTATTGTACGATCAGGTGAATCATTTTCCGATCAATTCCGTGCCTCTTCTGGAGTACCTCAAGGGAGCCACCTAGGACCCATCATATTCCTGATCTACTTCAACGACGTTCTGTTGCTTCTCGATGGACCAAAACTGGCGTATGCTGACGACTTGAAATTGTTTCAATCCATCAACAGCCCCGAAGATGTCAACGTATTACAGAGCCAGTTTAACATCTTCGCCGCCTGGTGTGATGTCAATTGCCTTCCCTTGAATCGCAACAAATGTACGGTAATTTCGTTTTCACGCAAGCGGCTACCGCTATCGGCTGATTATTTTCTTGGACATGAGGCAATTGCACGAGTTGAGCATGTGAAAGACCTTGGTGTGATCTTGGACGAACGGCTGGATTTCAAGATCCACACAAACTACATCGTCGATAAAGCTTCCAGATGCCTGGGTCTTTTATTCCGCATGACAAAAGACTTTAAGGATATTTATTGCCTCAAGAGTCTTTACTGCAGCTTGGTTCGATCGTCCCTCGAATATGCCTCGGCTGTATGGTGCCCCTACTACCAAAATGGCTCGGAGCGTATCGAGGCCATCCAGAGGCGTTTTTTGCGCTTCGCTCTCCGGAACCTGAACTGGCAAGACCCGTTCCGACTCCCCAGCTACGAAAGCCGCTCAGTTGCATTTTCAAATAAACAATCAACAGTGAAAATTATACAGAAGAAATCATTGCCAACTGCTGTTTACGATTCTCGCCAAGGATACATAAACATCCTGGCAAGTGACGTAGGCTTTGTTTACCTTTTTACTTTTTGAATAACGAGTTCTGTAATAGTATGCGTGTTTGTTCATCACCTGTCTTTGTACCACATTGGCCAACACCAGGCAGCCAGCGAACCGAGCACTGTGCGTGTGAATGTAGCAAAAGCAATAACAAAAATATCCTTCTAATTCAATCCACCGGCACCGGCAAACCACGGCCAAGCTAAGCTGTGCGTGTGTATGCAGTAAAAGCAACAAAAAAAACATTGCTTCAATTCTATCCACCGGCAAACAACCACGGCTAAGCTGTGCGTGTGTATGTAGCAAAACCAACAACAAAAGCATTCCTTCAATTCACCGGCAAACAACCACGCACCGGCCAAGCTGCCCGGCTTTAGCAGCTGTGTATATGTAGCGTGTGTATGTAATAGCAGGCGGTAAGCAAACACAGTTCTCATTCAATAGTCCTATTTGCCGCTGGTAGTGTTCGTGATATTTTGCTGGTTGTTTCACCAACACTTTTCAGTTTTGGGACAATTAACCTCAAAAACGACCATGTTTGTCGACCGGTTGTCCGTTTTTTGTACCAAGAGATTTTGAGGTTAATTGTCCCATCTCATCTGTACACGCTCAGCAAGTGTGGGTAAGAAATGTCAAAAACAACTCTATGGGTTTCCCGTTTCCTTCACTCCCGTTCCCTTTCCCGTTTCCATTACAAAACAAAGGAATACCTTGAAAGGAGGCCAAACGTCGGGAAGCCTCCGTCGTGCGTTTTTTTGTGATTGATCGGTGGCAGAAAGCCTATGACAAACAGCCCTCGTCCTGCATGAAGCTAAAATAGTACACTGGTTAAGATGTCGGACTGTTAAGACGATTTGAATGGTGGTTTGAGTTCGAATCTCCCCACGGCGCTGTGGTTATTATTTTTATTGTCTTGTTTCTGGGATGGATTATCCAATAGGAACGAAATCCCATAAAATGTTTTTCTTGTTTCGCGTAGTAGTCATGCACAATTTTGGTTGGAAGCCGAGTCCTTATGCCAGTTACGGTTTTTCAAACATACCGTCTTCGGCACAATGCACATTTCAGAGCATTTTCGGCACAGAGATTTGCTAAAAAGACATTGGATTTCTGTTACCTCTTCTATGGGTGTAGAAGGTGGTGAAGACTGGACGGATACGCTGGGCAGATCATGTTGGGAGATTAACGGACGACTGTCCTGCAAAACAGGTGTTCGCTACGAATCCGGTAGGAACAAGACGAGCGGGGGCGCAACGAGCGAGGTGATTAGATCAAGTAGAGCGGGATCTGGCGAATGTGGCATGCCCGAGAAATTAGAGAATGGTTGCCATGGACCGAGTGAATTTTACGAATTATGTTCATCATTTTTCGTGAAACGGAACACCATGTAAATAAATAAATTAAATGACGCTTGGCAATCCAAACCAGACTCGCGCCAGTCTATCCGCTGCGCTCCTTGTGATTGTAACTTATAAATTCTGCAAGAAATCATGGATGAGTTTTGAACATAGATCAAGCCTTCTGAACCTCAGTTACTGCGACATTCGAAAATTAACCCTGCTGAACTCTTTCAATATATTTTAAGAATGATTTTATAAGAAAGGTCATCAAATATTTAAATGTTTTGCTGTTTAAGTAAATAATGCTTGAGAGTTTTCGAACTGATAATTCAGGAATACATTATTGACTGTAATCAGTGAGTAAATACATCTTCAGTTTCATTGAATTTAAATCCTCAACACGTAGACGAGGGAGTATCAAATGAATCGCTAAAAAACCGAGATTATTTTCACACGGCAAACCTTCGCTCCGAAGAAGGAAAAAAAATCAACCACCAGCAAACCGGGTGAAGGGCGTTGAGACTTCACTTTGATAACTTCGTTCGTTGGCTGGACTTTGGCGTTTCTTCGATTAATTCGGTTTAGCTGGTTTAGCCTTGAAAGTTCTGACTGGACACCAAACCCGTCGCTTGTCCGCAAAAAAAAAATCGAAGAAAGGTGGGACATGGTAATTAAAAAGGTTATGTTACAGTTTCAGCCAGATAACGTCAATTAACGTCGATAATGTGCTCCATATTAACTCGGATGGAAACGAATCGATCTGACCGGTTATTGATAGGATGGTACTTGGCTTGACTTGGCTTTGGGCTCTGCGACTTTGTGTTAATTTATTCAATTATGCCCTTTTATAGGTCGGCTTTTAAAAAGCGAAGATCAATCTTAATCGGTTCAGATTGTCTTTTAATGTAGAAATCGGTAATCACGTGTGGTACGTTTGAGACTAAACTTTCAGTTTACATGTTGAATGTACTGTATAAAGATTTTTACAGTTTCAAAAGCAACTGATTTACAAACATTCTAAAAGCTGGGTTTAAATATAAAAATTCAACCACTCAACCTTCATCCCACACATCAACCCTCCCTTGAATGAAATATTTCATCAAAACATTAGCGCATTGTTTCCCAAGCCTTTGTAGCATACCTTCCGGAAATTGGCTTCACGGATTTGAAAACAACAACAACAGGTTTCACGAAGCTGTTGCGGCCAGAATTTTTCAAAGGCATTCTTGTGATGAAAACGGGATCAGAAGCACCGGCATCGAAAAAAAAACGAAATTCTTTATTAAAATGGCGAAATGAAAAGCGGCAAGGCAAATAAGCCAGGCCGTTTCACCAGGTTTTTCACCGAATCAGAAAGGTGCGGCTGCCACAGTTCGGTCGAATTTTGTCTTTCGCGTTCCCCGTTTTTCATGGCGGAAAATTATTGCCCCCAGGATAGACAAGCTGAAACAATTCAGGCAGTAGCAGCACAGTGGCAGTTGCTGTGGGTCGGAAAAAAGCGGATCGGAGCAAATTTAATTCTTCTCGCACAGTGTCAAAAAAGTTTGATCAGGAAGAATTTCAATCTTCTTTTGATGAAGAAATATTAACAACAAAATTGATAGACACCCTGCTCAAGGCAAATGGAAACGACTTTGCATCGGAGATCTACTTTCATCAAATTGTTTAAGTATATTTAGTGTTCATTCGGTATTGAACATCGCTTAGTACTGAAAAAAATTAATCAATTTCATTATAAAAATGATCATATCCTTATGTTTCTCTTAAATCATCCATCACCATGAAAAAAATCATCATAATGGCCCTTTTTTAGGAGGTTATTATAATCCTAAGGACTGCACTCGAAAAAAACGACACTGTCATGAATACATATAGGGGAGAGTGGGGATACCTGATCCCCTTTTTCTATTTTCATAATATCTTTTTTGAAAAATTTAGCAACTTGCCGTCTTTGACATTTTCTGACAGCTTGTAACTTCAAGTTTCTATGCTCTAAAAATTAGAACGATACTTGAACCCGTTGATGAACTAGAAGCATTTTCGTGGGAGTAAAAAAAATTGCGATTTTTCTGAAGTTAGGAGAGACTTGATCCCCTATTGAAGGAGACTTGATCTTTTATTCAGGAATCCCTAATCCTTGTATAAAAATCAAACAAAACCCCAAGATAGAATGTTAATTGACTATTTTGGTCATGTTTGTTCTCATTTCACAATTTATAGCAGACTTAAGAAGAAAATTCTATCACTTTGTCTCAACGCTAATAACATTGCATACTTAAAGGCGCTATTTTTTTATAATTAAGAGAAAATTAATTATTTTTGCTCTTTTCTTCAGACAATTGTTTGATAAATATTAGTTTTTGGATAAATATTAATAATTTCGTAATCAGCAATCATAACGATCAATTCAGAAGAAGAATATGCCGTTTGGAAGGGGGATCAATTGTACTCAAAATCAACATTTAGGAAAAAAATTTCTGAAAAAAGTTGAGAGTTTTCCATGGCTTTGAAAATATGGCATTTTGAAGTTCATTTTACGCTCGAACGATTGTTACATTGGAACAAATATTTTTTTCATAATTTTCTCATCTAAGGAACATTTTAAAGTGATGAAAAAAGATCTTCAAGTTACATTTTGTGGTTTTTTTCAAACAAAGTTCAATTACTCAAACAATTATTTTGTTAAAAATTTTTAAACTACAAGCATTGTTATTTTGCTCATTTTGGCACATTTTTCTAGAACATTTGGTCTTTGTAAGACATTCGTGTTTCGAGATATAGCTAAGGAATCAAGTATCCCCAGGGACCAAGTATCCCCATTCTCCCCTATAGAAATTGATAAACTTTTCAGTAATATTTTGGATTACCGTCAACTGGGGCATCATGCAACAGTTTTCAACTTCAATGGCTTCCAAAAACTGAATGTCCACAGATAATCATAAATCAAAAGTTACAAGGTAAAAGGGACATTTAAATAACGTAGTCAGAAAAATTGTTGGTTTCACCAGCTATTTCTAAATTTACAAAAAGATGCGATTTTCACCCTTCCAAGAAAAAGGGGTAAGTTGCAGCAAACTTTGTGCGTGAAAACGTTTGAAAATTTATAGGTTATTCATATTATTGTGAAATCATAACGGATAAAGCATCAATTGCAGTAATTTTAGTATTGTTCGAATAAAATTTTACATTTTTCTGTCAAAAAAGTTTTCAAAGAAAAAGCATTAGAATGCTACATACGTTAAGGGGTAAAAAATAAAACAAAAAATACATAGCTCATATCTTAAAAAATAATTTTTTTGGTAAATGAAATTATGAAATTAACAAACGTTTGATGCAAAACAATCATATTCCACCATATGGAAACAAGATTGAAAAGGTGAATCTTTTATTGAATTTTTGATGCTTTTAAGCCCAGACTTGTAACTGTATTATAAAAATAATTATTTTAAAAAAAATGGTAATTGTCTGAAAAATATTTTCTCACCAACGGTAAAGGTAAAGGCAATAAAATAAACAAAAAGGTTGTAGTTGATATTATTAAGCCAACGCGTCATACTGGGTAAAGTTTTTAACGGTATCGAAAAATGTGTGAAAAAATTGTCATCTATTGCGCGAGTTTTTGATTTTTTTTTTTTGAAAATAAAAAAAAACTTTTTAAAACCTGTCTTACGATGTGAGCAACTATGTCATCGTCATTTTGTTATCATAAAAAGTTAACTCGTTTACATTATCTTAAAATAAAAATAGAATGAGTGTTGTGGTATATAAAAGTTGCATCTCACGCTCCTGTAGGATGATGCCCCGTTTGATGGTATTTTAAATTGTTATTTTTCACATTTTCGTTGAAGACTGTGCAACGTTGTCACTGATGCTTTGTAAAAAAAATTTCGATTCATTTTTATAAGTTTTGTAATTTTTTTTTTGTAGTTTGTAATTTTTTCGTAATTCTTCTAATTTTTGAAATTTGTGTAATTTTGTCATTTTTGTTATTTTTGCAATTTTTTTTAAATTTTTGTAGTTTATTTCTATTTTTAATCTTTGGTGGTATTTGTTATTTTTGTTTCTTTTGTAATTTTTGTAAATTTTGAAAAAATTGTAATATTGTCATTTTGAGTTATTTTTGTAATTTTCGTGACTTTTCTATTTTTTGTAATTTTTTCATTTTTGTCATTTTAGTGATTTTTGTTATTTTCGTGACTTTTGTAATTTTTTGTTATTTTTGTTATTTTTGTTATTTTAGTAATTTTTGTAATTTTTGTAATTTTTGTAATTTTTGTAATTTTTGTAATTTTTGTAATTTTTGTAATTTTTGTAATTTTTGTAATTTTTGTAATTTTTGTAATTTTTGTAATTTTTGTAATTTTTGTAATTTTTGTAATTTTTGTAATTTTTGTAATTTTTGTAATTTTTGTAATTTTTGTAATTTTTGTAATTTTTGTAATTTTTGTAATTTTTGTAATTTTTGTAATTTTTGTAATTTTTGTAATTTTTGTAATTTTTGTTATTTTTGTAATTTTTGTAATTTTTGTAATTTTTGTAATTTGTGTAATTTTTGTAATTTTTGTAATTTTTGTAATTTTTGTAATTTTTGTAATTTTTGTAAATTTGGTGATTTTTGTAATTTTTGTTATTTTTGTAATTTTTGTCATTTTTGTAATTTTTGTAATTTTTGTAATTTTTGTAATTTTTGTAATTTTTGTAATTTTTGTAATTTTTGTAATTTTTGTAATTTTTGTAATTTTTGTAATTTTTGTAATTTTTGTAATTTTTGTAATTTTTGTAATTTTTGTAATTTTTGTAATTTTTGTAATTTTTGTAATTTTTGTAATTTTTGTAATTTTTGTAATTTTTGTAATTTTTGTAATTTTTGTAATTTTTGTATTTTTTGTAATTTTTGTAATTTTTGTAATTTTTGTAATTTTTGTAATTTTTGTAATTTTTGTAATTTTTGTAATTTTTGTAATTTTTGTAATTTTTGTAATTTTTGTAATTTTTGTAATTTTTGTAATTTTTGTAGTTTTTGTAATTTTTGTAATTTTTGTAATTTTTGTAATTTTTGAAATTTTTGTAATTTTTGTAATTTTTGAATATTTGTTACTTTTGTAATTTTTGTAATTTTTGTAATTTTTGTAATTTTTGTAATTTTTGTAATTTTTGTAATTTTTGTAATTTTTGTAATTTTTGTAATTTTTGTAATTTTTGTAATTTTTGTAATTTTTGTAATTTTTGTAATTTTTGTAATTTTTGTAATTTTTGTAATTTTTGTAATTTTTGTAATTTTTGTAATTTTTGTTATTTTTGTAATTTTTGTAATTTTTGTAATTTTTGTAATTTTTGTTATTTTTGTAATTTTTGTAATTTTTGTAATTTTTGTAATTTTTGTAATTTTTGTAATTTTTGTGATTTTTTTTAATTTTTGTAATTTTTTTAATATTTTTAATTTTTGTAATTTAATGTAATTTTTGTAATTTTTGTAATTTTTGTAATTTTTGTAATTTTTGTAATTTTTGTAATTTTTGTAATTTTTGTAATTTTTGTAATTTTTGTAATTTTAGTTATTTTTGTAATTTTTTTAACTTTTGTAAATTTTGTAATTTTTTTTAATTTTTGTAATTTTTGTAATATTTGTAATTTTTGTAATTTTTGTAATTTTTAATTTTTGTAATTTTTGTAATTTTTGTAATTTTTGTAATTTTTGTAATTTTTGTAATTTTTGTAATTTTTGTAATTTTTGTAATTTTTGTAATTTTTATAATTTTTGTAATTTTTGTAATTTTTGTAATTTTTGTAATTTTTGTAATTTTTGTAATTTTTGTAATTTTTGTAATTTTTGTAATTTTTGTTATTTTTGTAATTTTTGTAATTTTTGTAATTTTTGTAATTTTAGTTATTTTTGTTATTTTTGTAATTTTTGTGATTTTTGTAATTTTTATAATTTTTTAATTTTTGTAATTTTTGTAATTTTTAAAATTTTTGTCATTTTTGTAATTTTTGTAATTTTTGTAATTTTTATAATTTTTGTAATTTTTGTAATTTTTGTAATTTTTGTCATTTTTGTCATTTTTGTCATTTTTCTCATTTTTGTCATTTGTGTCATTTTTGTCATTTTTGTCATTTTTGTCATTTTTGTCATTTTTGTCATTTTTGTCATTTTTGTCATTTTTGTCATTTTTGTCATTTTTGTCATTTTTGCCATTTTTGTCATTTTTGTCATTTTTGTCATTTTTGTCATTTTTGTCATTTTTGTCATTTTTGTCATTTTTGTCATTTTTGTCATTTTTGTCATTTTTGTCATTTTTGTCATTTTTGTCATTTTTGTCATTTTTGTCATTTTTGTCATTTTTGTCATTTTTGTCATTTTTATCATTTTTATCATTTTTGTCATTTTTGTCATTTTTGTCATTTTTGTCATTTTTGTCATTTTTGTCATTTTTGTCATTTTTGTCATTTTTGTCATTTTTGTCATTTTTGTCATTTTTGTCATTTTTGTCATTTTTGTCATTTTTGTCATTTTTGTCATTTTTGTCATTTTTGTCATTTTTGTCATTTTTGTCATTTTTGTCATTTTTGTCATTTTTGTCATTTTTGTCATTTTTGTCATTTTTGTCATTTTTGTCATTTTTGTCATTTTTGTCATTTTTGTCATTTTTGTCATTTTTGTCATTTTTGTCATTTTTGTCATTTTTGTCATTTTTGTCATTTTTGTCATTTTTGTCATTTTTGTCATTTTTGTCATTTTTGTCATTTTTGTCATTTTTGTCATTTTTGTCATTTTTGTCATTTTTGTCATTTTTGTCATTTTTGTCATTTTTGTCATTTTTGTCATTTTTGTCATTTTTGTCATTTTTGTCATTTTTGTCATTTGTGTCATTTTTGTCATTTTTGTCATTTTTGTCATTTTTGTCATTTTTGTCATTTTTGTCATTTTTGTCATTTTTATCATTTTTATCATTTTTGTCATTTTTGTCATTTTTGTCATTTTTGTCATTTTTGTCATTTTTGTCATTTTTGTCATTTTTGTCATTTTTGTCATTTTTGTCATTTTTGTCATTTTTGTCATTTTTGTCATTTTTGTCATTTTTGTCATTTTTGTCATTTTTGTCATTTTTGTCATTTTTGTCATTTTTGTCATTTTTGTCATTTTTGTCATTTTTGTCATTTTTGTCATTTTTGTCATTTTTGTCATTTTTGTCATTTTTGTCATTTTTGTCATTTTTGTCATTTTTGTCATTTTTGTCATTTTTGTCATTTTTGTCATTTATGCTATTTTTTCATTGGGGGTCAAATGCGCCAATTTTTTCTCGAGAACCTCAATCGGTTTACTTTCACTTACGATCGATTCCCGGGAAAGATGACACCAATCAAGTCGATAACACCTCGACACAGATATATTGACACCGAGAATTGGATTTGTCGTTGCCTGCGCCAATTCGAGCCAAAATCCTCCTTCGATGGTCATCGGTTGGTCTTTCGATGGATGACACCAGCCAAGATTCGGTGCTCTGGTGGTCAATTTCCTTTTCGAACCCAGCCAGGCCAAAGATAACCCGCCGCCGCAGCTGGAACGATGTTGTGAAAAATAAGCAGATAAATTTGAGTAAATAAACAGTTCTGTGCCATTTTTTGCTGTCCCATCTTCTTGAAGGCGACTATCGCCTTCGGTCTTTGGTGGGTAATTTTTCAGCCCTTCGCCACTCTACTATGGTTATCTTGAATCCGCTAGCGATTTCTCTCTGATGCTGCTGATGTTTCAGTTTTCTGCTGGCCATTCTGTAAGATCCCTACCCATTCCCATTCCTTTCATATTGGTTGGCAGTAATTCGGAACGATTGGCACAAGTTGTTTTCGAGTTTTTTTTTGTTTTTGTTCGCCAATTTTATCGCCTTTTCCACGGACTTGGTGGTATCGAATTGAAACATTCACAAAAATATTCGCCTGTAACGATTTGCTCGAGGGGTGGCGAAAGGTGGTGGAAAAGCTTCAGGATGCGACATTTTGACTTGCTTTGCAGTGTTGCCAACCGTCGAGAAGGATGGTTTCATCTTTTTGCTTTTGTATATTAGAAGAGGGAGAGGTAGGCTGAATGTGCATATTAAAGAAAAAACTCATTTTCTCTCATATTCCAATAGATAGGAGTCTGAAAACTATATGCACTTGAGCGGACATCCACATGGACTAGTAGGTAGTGATCAAAGTAAGAGAGGAGAGAAGATTTATTTTTTGTTTTTGTTGATTAAACGATTACCGAATCACCCTTTATACGGTCAAAATTTGGTCAAGGGAAAACGCGTGTAAATCGGTGAAATCGTTTATTTCAAAAATCAAATTAAATTTCTTTTTTAAGTTTAATTAGTAGAAAATTCAGGAAAAATATTCAGTTAGGCTTCCGCTTTTCCAAATCCGAATTGCCGGGCCTTACGCTTAACCACCTTGTCCACCTTCTTCGCCGCAGAAAGCCAGTTTGCCTTGAACTACTGCTCGTCCTAGGCAATTTTTTGGTCTTCTTTAGGTTCCGCTTGACAATAGCCCAGTATTTCTCAATTGTGCGGAGCTCTGACGTGTTGGAAGGGTTCTTGTCCTTGGGAACTACCTGCACGTTGTTGGCGGCGTACCACTCCACGGCCTTTTTACCGTAATGGCAAGATGCCAAATCCGGCCAAATCAGTACGGAACAACCGTGTTTCTTCAGGAAAGGCAGCAGAAGTTTATTCAAACACTCTTTCACGTAAATTTCTTGGTTGACAGTTCCGGAAGCTATGAAAATGCTGCTTTTCAAGCCACAGGTACAGATGGCTTGCCAAACCAGATATTTCTTCGCGAACTTTGACAGTTTCATGTGCTTGAAAATATCTGCTACCTTTCCCCTTCCTTTTGCCGTATAAAATTCCTGTCCCGGAAGCTGCTTGTAGTCGGCTTTGACGTAGGTTTCGTCGTCCATTACTACGCAGTCAAACTTCGTCAGCATCATCGTGCACAGCCTCCGGGATCGCGCTTTGGCCGTCGTATTTTGTTTATCATCGCGATTTGGAGTCACTACCTTCTTGTAAGTCGATAGTCCGGCTCGTGTTTTGGCTCGATGCACGGTTGTAGACGATACACCCAGCTTATTTGCGGCATCTCGGAGAGAGAGAGAGGTTAGGGTTTCGCTTGAAACTACCGGCAACTCTCTTTGTCGTCTCTGCGGCTTCCGGTTTTCGATTTCCCCCCGATCCAGACTTCCTGGCTGTCGACAAACGTTCCCCAAACACTTCAATTACATTTGTAACGGTTGATTTGGCAACTTTTAGCGCCAGCTTTGCGTGCGAGCAGCTCGGATTTTCGCGACTCTTGAGCAAAATTTTGATACGCTGCTTTTCTTCCTTGGACGGCATTTTGACAACTGAAGAGTGAATTCCAAAATCAAAATAGGAGCAGCATTCTACACACACACACACACACACACACACCTTCAAAATGAGGAGTGTTCAGGTTTTTTAAATGCAAAATTGAAAGAAATACGTCAAGTTGATATTGACCAAATTTTGACCGTATCACCCTTTAAGCGGCAACAGAGAGTTTTTCAACAAGATCGTCGAAAACAACGTGAAAACTATCAGTCTGGCCGATGGAAAAATCGCAAAAGTTGCAGGTGTTGGCGATGGTCAATTGTTGTGTTACCATGACTGTTCCAGCGTATTCCAATACGCTTGAAGAATACTCCAGAAGATTCTATGTTCAGCAAGTTCAGTTACTAGCATGTTCCATTATAGAGAGTTCCAGAATATTCCATTACTATTTAACATGTTCTACCATAGAAGGTTCCAGAATGTTCCATTCCTGTATCATTGTATTTTCTGATGTTTCTAGAAAGTTCCATTACAATTCTTTAGAAGAATCTAGAATATTCTACAAGTAATTCAGTGGTATAATTCCGTAGTTTCCAGAACATTCCATTAGCATATAAATACAGAGTCGAGTAATTTGTGAGTTAGTATTATTCCGCCTTTGAGTGAGTGTTATTCTGCATTTGAGTGAGTATAGTTCCAACCTTCAGTGAGTACAAGTGCATCCTAAAGTTTGTGTCCTAAGTGAAAATAAAGTGTTCCCAAATAGAAAAGTGTGGTTTTGTTAATCCAAGTGCCAAGAAAGTTATCCCTATCGACGTCAGTGAGGTTACCAGAACTTTGGACTGTTGTCGATGTTAGAGTTACCAGTACTCTAACCTAGTTTTCCTGCCAACACTTGAGCTTTCCGTTTCCTGTAACGGAACAATGACAATGGAAAAACTACGAAGATCACCCTTGGAAACGTTCTGTTTGTGCCGATCTTGGAAATGAATCTGCGGTATGTACCAATGCTAGTCGAAAAAGGTGCAGAAGTACTATTCAACGAAGGAGGATGCTCGATTCTCGTCGAAGGCCAGCAAGCGGCGACCGCAGTCAAGACTGGCGGACTATACAAGGTGAAGACATCGCAGGAATCGGTGAGATGATGCAGAAAAATCTGGTGGTCGGACTGAAGATGTACGATTGCGGAGTACGAGAGAGATGCGACTGCTGTCAGAAGGCGAAAATGAGCCGGAAGCCGTTTCCGAAGTCGGTGGAAAGAAAATCTGTGCTGTGCTCGATCTCGTGCACACCGACGTTTGAGGCCCTGTGGAAAACGTGTCGGTGTCCGGTCATCGATATTTTATGACCGTCATCGACAACTACAGCAGATTTTGTGTCCTGTATCTGTTGCTAAAGGAAAGCGAAGTTCCCGAAAATATTATGGAATACGTGGCCATGATGAACACGCAATTTGGTCGGAAGCCGGAAGTGGTCAGAAGCGACCAAGGTGGCGAGTATACGAGGAGCGCGCTGAAAAATTTCTACAAACGGGAACCCAACCGAAGCTGACATCAATTCAGTCACTGAAAATCCCAGAAGGTCGACTCGCCGAACCAAAGGTGTACCACCAGCTCGCTATTCTTCAGCTGTTGGCATGGCATAGGTTGCAGCTGCTGAGCCACGCAAATATGAGGAAGCAATTACCGGACCTGAAAGCTTGCTCTGGAAGGCAGCGATGGACGAGGAATTCCGTTCCTTGATGGAAAACGAAACCTGGGAGATCACAACACTACCACCTGGTCGCAAGAAGGTTTGTTACAAGTTACGGTTATGGTTGCGGTTACGAGACAGGCAACCCTTCCCGTATGTGTCGTCTCAAGCGGAGTCTGTACGGGCTCAAACAAGCAGCCCGAGTCTGGAACAAAACAATCGACGATGTGTTCAACCAAGCTGGATTAGTACCGTCGTCTGCAAATGGGTGCCTCTACGTTCCGACGAAACAGGGTCGACAGTCATTCATCCTCATTTACGTGGACGATATTCTTGTGGCCCGTTCGAGCGAGTCCGAATTCGCAGAAATAGTTGCTCAACTTCAACGATGCTTCAAGCTGACCGTGTTGGGAGACATCAAGCACTTCGTTGGAGACGGATCCCAAAGGCTCGAAAATTCCGATGGACCCTGGCTACTAGCAAAAGGAGGAGGACTCAGCTGTACTGCCGAACAGCGACCAGCACCAAAGCCTGGTGGGTGGTTTGCTGTATGTCGCAGTGAATTCACGTTCAGATGTCTCGATCAGCGCCTAGATTCTAGGAAGATCCGCCAGTCAACCACGCGTCAAGGATTGGACCGAGACCAAGAGAGTTTTGAAGTACCTGTTTCAAACTCGAAGTGCCAGGTAATTCAGTGGATCACGAAGCTCTTGAAGGATTTCCAGACGAAAGTGGATCTGCCGATCCGCATACGGGAGGATAACCAAAGCTGTATCCGACAAGTGGAGAAGGAAAAGGTGGACCAACGATCGAAGCATGTGGATATAAAATACCGCTTCATCAAAGACCTGCGGAGTAAGAATATCATCAGTTTACAGTATTGCCCAACGGAAGACATGCAGGAAGATATGATGACGAAGCCGTTGCCTAAAGAGTGATACGGTCAAAGTTTGGTCAATATCGACTTGACGTATTTTTTTCAATTTTGCTTTTAAAAAACCTGAACACCCCTCATTTTGAAGGTGTGTGTGTGTGTGTAGAATGTTGCTCCTGTTTTGATTTTGGAATTCACTCTTCAGTTGTCAAAATGCCGTCCAAGGAAGAAGAGCAGCGTATCAAAATTTTGCTCGCGCATCGTGAAAATCCGAGCTACTCGCACGCAAAGCTGGCAAAATCGCTAAAAGTTTCCAAATCAACCGTTACAAATGTAATTAAAGTGTTTGGGGAACGTTTGTCGACAGCCAGGAAGTCTGGATCGGGGGAAAATCGAAAACCGAAAGCCGCTGAGACGACAAAGAGAGTTGCCGGTAGTTTCAAGCGAAACCCTAACCTCTCTCTCCGAGATGCCGCAAATAAGCTGGGTGTATCGTCTACAACCGTGCATCGAGCCAAAAAACGAGCCGGACTCCAAATCGCGATGATAAACAAAATACGACGGCCGAAGCGATCCCGGAAGCTGTACACGACGATGCTGACGAAGTTTGACTGCGTGGTAATGGACGACGAAACCTACGTCAAAGCCGACTACAGCTTCTGGGACAGGAGTTTTACACGGCAAAAGAAAGGGGAAAGGTAGCAGATATTTTCAAGCACATGAAACTGTCAAAGTTTGCGAAGAAATATCTGGTTTGGCAAGCCATCTGTACCTGTGGCTTGAAAAGCAGCATTTTCATAGCTTCCGGGACTGTCAGCCAAGAAATTTACGTGAAAGAGTGTTTGAATAAACGTCTGCTGCCTTTCCTGAAGAAACACGGTTGTTCCGTACTGTTTTGGCCGGATTTGGAATCTTGCCATTACGGTTAAAATGCCATGGAGTGGTACGCCGCCAACAACGTGCAGGTGGTTCCCAAGAACAAGAACCCTCCCAACACGCCAGAGCTCCGCCCAATTGAGAAATACTGGGCTATTGTCAAGCGGAACCTAAAGAAGACCAAAAAAAACTGCTAAGGACGGGCAGCAGTTCAAGACTAACTGGCTTTCTGCGGCGAAGAAGGTGGACAAAGTGGCTGTACAAAATCTAATGACAGGGGTTAAGCGTAAGGCCCGGCAATTCGGATTTAGAAAAGCGGAAGCCTAACTGAATATTTTTCCTGAGTTTTATACTAATTAAACTTGAAAAAGAAATTTAATTTGATTTTTTAAATAAACGATTTCACCGATTTACACGCGTTTTCCCTTGACCAAATTTTGACCGTATCACCCTTGGAAGATTATATCGCCCTGCAATATTGGCAACACTTCTGACTTGTAACTCATCGTAGTACTGCATCGCCTGGCTGGTGAAACGCTGCCCAACTCCAATCAGTAGTAAGGAAGAGAAAAACAAAAGGGGTGGCGGCGAGCCGATCGTTTTTATTTATGACCTCTGATGAATTTAAATGCGATATCGATAAATAATAATATTTTGCTTTCCTTTGCTACAAATGCTCACTTATAATACGACCATCGCTACATCTATCGGGAGGAGCAGACAACTGGTGGAAACTATTCGTCGCTTGGTTTTTTACTCAACTTGTCTGAAGAAGATTCAGCTGAGGGGGGTTAGAGGAATTTTTTTTCCTCTGTCTCTATCTCTTCTCTTAAGCTGATGGGGCAAATAAAATTAAAGAATTGCTGTCATTTACGAGAAAATGAAGCTATTTTGCTGAGTGGCTGCGATTCCCCCGGCCGATTGGGATTGATGATGCCGATTTCCTTTGGAGTTTTGGAGCTGATTTGCATTTGCTGGCGCAATAATTTCGCCCCGACTCAACTGGCTGAAAGCAATCTATCGATTAGGATTATGAATGGTTCCGAATGGCCCTTGGCAGCACACCGGATTGCCGTTTGCTGGTGGCTTAATCCGTTTTTGTCGGTCTCCGGTGCTTGTCGTGTGGGATTTGGGAATGTTCATCAACATTAGCTCGTTATCCAGGAGAGAATTCGGGCGTAACAGTAAGTAATACAATGGATTATGAAGTTGATAAGGTAAACTTTATAATTTTATCGTAATAGTGCATTGGATTGCAGTGATATTTGTCTGGAAAGTGACTTCGTCGTTTTTCGAAAATTGATATTTATGAGGAATATTTAAGAATGGGCTAGAAGTTTAAATCTCAAATGACTCCAAATTGAATACACATAAACATTTGAAAATTTAAAAGCGTCTTAAATAAAATTTTCTGCAAATCTGTCCACATATTTTCATAAGAGTGAACCTGAAAATAATCAAATGAATTAAAATAACTTTTTCAGCGCAGATAACCTAAGAAAAAGTCATCATAATTATAATCCAAAGTTAACGAAAATGATAAGAATGGCAGGAAAAAATAACGTAAATGAAATTCTTCAAAAACGTAAAACTGAAAAAAAAAATAAAAATTACAAAATCCAAAATGCAAAATACCAGGAAAGTAATAAAAATTAAAGAAAAGAAAAATATTTTTAATCTTTGAAATTTTTGAAATTTATAATTTTTTTAAAATTTTATAATTTTTATAAATTTAAATTTTTTTAATTTTTTTGTAATTTTTGTATTTTTTTAATTTTTGAAATTTTTGTAACTTTTGTTATTTTTGTAATTTTTGTAATTTTTGTAATTTTTTAAATTTTTGTATGTTTTGCAATTTTTTTAATTTTTGTAATTTATCTTATTTGTCTTAATTATGTAATTTTTTATAATTTTGCTATTTTTTCAAATTCTTGTTATTTTAAAAATTAAAAAAAATGTAATTTTTGTAGTTTTTTTTTTAATTTCTGTAATGTGTGTGGTTTATGCAATTTCGTAAATTTGATGTTTCATGTAACTTTTGTAATTTTTGCCTTTTTTTTGTAATTTATGAAACTTTTGTTTTACTTGTTATATTTTAAAATTTTTGTTATTTTTGTTGCTTAGTAATTTTTCTATTTGAAATTTTTTTCATTTTTGTAATTTTTGTCATTTTTGTCATTTGTGTCATTTTTTAAATCTTTAACATTTTTTTCATTTTTTTTTTCATCTCTGTTATTTTTGTAATTTTTGTAATTTTTTTTATTTTATTATTGACCTTTTATATAATTATTTTTGACATTCTAGTAATTTTTGTAGTTTTTGTATTTTTGTTATTTTTTTTATTTTTGTATTTTTTCTCATTTTTGTAATTTTTGTAATTTTTGTAATTTTTGTAATTTTTGTAATTTTTGTAATTTTTTTAATTTTTGTAATTTTTGTTATTTTTGTGGTTTTTGTAATTTTTATAATTTTTGTAATTTTTGTATTTTTTGTAATTTTTGTAATTTTTGTAATTTTTGTAATTTTTGTAATTTTTGTAATTTTTGTAATTTTTGTAATTTTTGTAATTTTTGTAATTTTTGTAATTTTTGTAATTTTTGTAATTTTTGTAATTTTTGTAATTTTTGTAATTTTTGTAATTTTTGTAATTTTTGTAATTTTTGTAATTTTTGTAATTTTTGTAATTATTGTAATTTTTTTAATTTTTGTAATATTTGTAATTTTTGTAATTTTTGTAATTTTTGTAATATTTGTAGTATTTGTTATTTTTGTAATTTTTGTAATTTTTGTAATTTTTGTAATATTTGTAATTTTTGTAATTTTTGTAATTTTTGTAATTTTTGTAATTTTTGTAATTTTTGTAATTTTTGTAATTTTTGTAATTTTTGTAATTTTTGTAATTTTTGTAATTTTTGTAATTTTTGTAATTTTTGAAATTTTTGTAATTTTTGTAATTTTTGTAATTTTTGTAATTTTTGTAATTTTTGTAATTTTTGTAATTTTTGTAATTTTTGTAATTTTTGTAATTTTTGTAATTTTTGTAATTTTTGTAATTTTTGTAATTTTTGTAATTTTTGTAATTTTTGTAATTTTTGTAATTTTTGTAATTTTTGTAATTTTTGTAATTTTTGTAATTTTTGTAATTTTTGTAATTTTTGTAATTTTTGTAATTTTTGTAATTTTTGTAATTTTTGTAATTTTTGTAATTTTTGTATTTTTTGTAATTTTTGTAATTTTTGTAATTTTTGTAATTTTTGTAATTTTTGTAATTTTTGTAATTTTTGTAATTTTTGTAGTTTTTGTAATTTTTGTAATTTTTGTATTTTTTGTAATTTTTGTAATTTTTGTAATTTTTGTCATTTTTGTAATTTTTGTAATTTTTGTAATTTTTGTAATTTTTGTAATTTTTGTAATTTTTGTAATTTTTGCAATTTTTGCAATTTTTGTTATTTTCGTAATTTTTGTAATTTTTTTGTAATTTTTGGCATTTTTGTAATTTTTGTAATTTTTGTAATTTTTGTAATTTTTGTAATTTTTGTAATTTTTGTAATTTTTGTAATTTTTGTAATTTTTGTAATTTTTGTAATTTTTGTTATTTTTGTTATTTTTGTAATTTTTGTAATTTTTTTAATTTTTGTAATTTTTGTAATTTTTAACATTTTTGTCTTTTTTGTCATTTTTGTCATTTTTGTCATTTTTGTCATATTTGTCATTTTTGTCATTTTTGTCATTTTTGTCATTTTTGTCATTTTTGTCATTTTTGTCATTTTTGTCATTTTTGTCATTTTTGTCATTTTTGTCATTTTTGTCATTTTTGTCATTTTTGTCATTTTTGTCATTTTTGTCATTTTTGTCATTTTTGTCATTTTTGTCATTTTTGTCATTTTTTTCATTTTTGTCATTTTTGTCATTTTTGTCATTTTTGTCATTTTTGTCATTTTTGTCATTTTTGTCATTTTTGTCATTTTTGTCATTTTTGTCATTTTTGTCATTTTTGTCATTTTTGTCATTTTTGTCATTTTTGTCATTTTTGTCATTTTTGTCATTTTTGTCATTTTTGTCATTTTTGTCATTTTTGTCATTTTTGTCATTTTTGTCATTTTTGTCATTTTTGTCATTTTTGTCATTTTTGTCATTTTTGTCATTTTTGTCATTTTTGTCATTTTTGTCATTTTTGTCATTTTTGTCATTTTTGTCATTTTTGTCATTTTTGTCATTTTTGTCATTTTTGTCATTTTTGTCATTTTTGTCATTTTTGTCATTTTTGTCATTTTTGTCATTTTTGTCATTTTTGTCATTTTTGTCATTTTTGTCATTTTTGTCATTTTTGTCATTTTTGTCATTTTTGTCATTTTTGTCATTTTTGTCATTTTTGTCATTTTTGTCATTTTTGTCATTTGTGTCATTTTTGTCATTTTTGTCATTTTTGTCATTTTTTTCATTTTTTTCATTTTTGTCATTTTTGTCATTTTTGTCATTTTTGTCATTTTTGTCATTTTTGTCATTTTTGTCATTTTTGTCATTTTTGTCATTTTTGTCATTTTTGTCATTTTTGTCATTTTTGTCATTTTTGTCATTTTTGTCATTTTTGTCATTTTTGTCATTTTTGTCATATTTGTCATTTTTGTCATTTTTGTCATATTTGTCATTTTTGTCATTTTTGTCATTTTTGTCATTTTTGTCATTTTTGTCATTTTTGTCATTTTTGTCATTTTTGTCATTTTTGTAATTTTTGTCATTTTTTTCATTTTTGTCATTTTTGTCATTTTTGTCATTTTTGTTTTTTTTTGGAATTTTTTTTATTTTTGTAGTTTTGTAATTTTTGTTATTTTTTTGTTGTAATTTTTGTATTTTTTGTATTTTTTTTTTTAATTTTTGTAATATTTGTAATTTTTGTAATCTTTGTCATTTTTGTCATTTTTGTAATTTTTGTAATTTTCGTCATTTTTGTCAATTTTGTAATTTTTGTAATTTTTGTAATTTCTGTAATTTTTGTAATTTTTGTCATTTTTGTAATTTTTGTAATATTTGTAAGTTTTGTAAGTTAAGTATTTTTTTAATTTTTTTGTAATTTTTGTAATTTTTGTAATTTTTGTCATTTTTGTCATTTTTGTTATTTTTGTAACTTTTGTCGTTTTTGTCATTTTTGTCATTCTCGTCAATTTTCGTCAATTTTGTCATTTTTGTCATTTTTGTCATTTTTGTCATTTTTGTCATTTTTGTCATTTTTGTCATTTTTGTCATTTTTGTCATTTTTGTCATTTTTGTCATTTTTGTCATTTTTGTCATTTTTGTCATTTTTGTCATTTTTGTCATTATTGTTATTTTTGTCATTCTCGTCAGTTTCGCCTTTACTCACATTATTGTCTTTTTTGTGATTTGTTGACATTTTTTAGTATTCTTTGTAATTTTTTATTTATTTTTTTTTTTTTTTTGTATAGGGATGAATGACATCCAGGTGTTAAAATCCTTAGACATAATATAAAAAAAATATTCAAAAAGTGTTATTTTTTGTGATAAATCAGAATAGTCGAGATTATTTTTTTAAATTAACACACATATATAGTGAAACACATACATCAGTGAAACTCCATGTTTTTTTTGAAGAGATCTTATTTTCATAACTGTAAGGCATACACCTTTCAAGGATATGGCTAGCATCTCTCAAATGCTAAAACCACCAGAACACAAAAAAAGTAATATGTGTGCCGTGAGCGAGATTCGATCTCATGAACTATGGCTTAGAAGAAATGAACGCTATCCTTTAGTCCACGATCGGCGGCAAATTTCGATTCTGAGAACCGTTTTCGAAAAAAGTTTTGTGCTTAGATGATGTAGAGTCACAATCATGGTCAGCTGAACACCGAGAATAAGAATTAAAATTCCTAATCGAAATCAAGAGTCAAATTTCATTAAATCAAAATTCAAAATTATAAATCAAAACGTATTTACCAGCTGTTTGCATAGATGACTGCATTTTTAGGCGATTTCTTGTCTTCCAAAAGGTTTAAAAGGGTTTCACGAGATGCTCCTCTACCACTATTGAATTTGACATTTGAGCTATGAGTCTTTACCAAACTGTACAATTTCTGCATTCACATGACGTGGAATGACGTAATGTAAAAAATTACCACCCAAGGTTTGACGGAACGTTACTGGAGCATTTTCAGCCGATTTAATAAATGGACTTGATTAAAAAATTATCCACCTGTAAACTGACGTCCAAACCCGAAGGTTCTTAAATCACAATAGGATTACTACAATATTTTATCTGTCATTAATAACTGTTTGAGGGTTTTATTTTTGGCAATATTTGACCAGTTCACTACTAATTTATAGTCGTTTATTAATAGTCATGTCTATCCTGAAAACCTACAGAATAGCCTATTTATATTGAATAATGAGTTTCAAATTGCACATAAATGACTTCGGGATGGCGTTTTACTATAAATGGTTAGAAGTATATAGTTTTGAACCCTACAGAATGTGTCACTTCGAGAACAACTTTCCTTCATTAGAACAAATAAACAGCCTCAAGGCTCGACAATTATTTTAAGCTAAATTAAAATCAAAAAATATTTTCCCCACAAATATTTTGGATAATTAATTTCATTCAATACGAATGGTCTATCAAGTTTGTCAAAACATCCTCAATAGTTTTATTTGTTACAGCCATAAACAATAATTCTGGGACATGCTCCATTTCTTCATAATCATCATCATCAGCATCATTCGTCCAGCTTGGCGCCAAAAGGGATCCCGTTATGGTAGAATGAAGCAATAAAACCGGGAGCTTAATCCCTAATTTTCTTCAACCGCCCCCTTCCGATTCGCCCGGGCTTTTATCAATTTGGTTCCAAAGAACCCAGTCTGCCAGCTGAGACAGTAGGTCTCAGACCTCCAGCAAATGTGTAGCCTAACTCCACACTCCCATCCCAGAGAGCGCCAAAACAAATCACGCCCATCTAATTCGATTACCGGCCGCATTTAATCCAATTAAAGCAGTTGGCGCGCTCTCGGGAAATGAGCAATAAAATGAGACGCCTGATTTCTGATCAGTGGACCGACCCTCTGGTAAAGTCCATCCCCTGTGACCTAGCCATGGTGGGCCAGGGTCGTGGGAGCTTTGGTTCTGATCTTCCGGAACAACAATAACAGTCTACAGAGCTGGGAAACGTTTTTCTGTCGGTCCGATTCCGGTTTATGGCCAACGTTTGGGGGTTTATTGATGGGCAAAGTTTTGATTGGTTGTTTTCATCGAGATTGGTTCAAAAGTGGCAAGTTGATTTTATCTGCAAGAAAATGTGCGCGTTGGTAATGATTCATGTGAGACAAACTTGTCTATAAATTATTAGATGGCTTGTTTTACACGGTTTTTGGGAATTAGCGCGGTTTTTTTTACACGAATTTCGTGAATTAAAACGGTTTTTGAAAGAAAATATTCCTTTTCAAAGGAAAACACTTAGCTTATTGAAGTTGGGAAAATCTTAGTTTTGAGACTAGAAACGTGATACATGAGACCAAGGACCTGATACTTGAGACCACAGACCTGAGACATTAGACCTGAGACATGAGACTTGAGACCTGAGAAATAATACCTGAGACCTGAGACCTTAGACAAGAGATATGAGACTTGAGATGTGAGACATAAGATATGACACATAAGACATGAGACCTGAGGCATATTACAAGAGCCATTAAACATGAGACCTGGGACCTGAGACATGAGACTTTAGACCTGAGACCTGAGATATAAGACATGAGACCTGAGGCATGAGACAAGAGCCATGAACCATGAGACCTGAGACATGAGACTTTAGATCTGAGACAAGCTACTAGTGTTAGTGACGCGAGAAATAAGTTTAGCTCCGATTTCAACTTGCGACCCCTCGAGTTAAAGGGAAAATATAGTGTCGCGAGTTCGCTAGTACAATGTACTAGTGTTAGTGCTAGTAATGTTTGTTCAATGCTTGAAGTCTTGATGTACGAAAGGCTCTATTCAGCAACTACTCCGATACTTACCGAGGTCCCGGACGGGTTTATCCGGAAGAGATCAACGTTGACCAACTTGATGTGCTATGCCAGTGACCTGCATACTGCAACTGATAAAAAACTGCAAGTGGACTCAATATACTTCGACTTTGTCAAGGCCTTCGACAAAGTACCTCATATGGTCGTGATGGAGAAAGTTAAACGCTATGGTTTCCCTAAATGGGTAAGCAAATGGTTGCACTCTTACCTGCTTAATCGTCAAGGCTTCGTAAATATCCGTGGAATTCACTTCACTATGTTTAATATGCCGTCTGGTGTTCCGCACGGTAGTCACTTAGGACCACTTATCTTAGTGATTTTCATAAACGACTTAGCAAGAAGATCGAACGGAGCGTAGGCCACTCTCCACAAGCGCGAGATCGGCCCTCCGCAGGGCCATCAACGCAAGTAAGAGGGTTCGTTTCAAGCAGTTATGCCGTGACCCCAACGACTGTCCATGGGGTGATGCCTATCGGATAGTCATGGGCAGAACTTAAAGTGGGGGTGCACCACCTGAAACGTGTCCCGATAAACTGAGAGTCATCATCACTGAGCTGTTCCCATAGCACGATGTTACCCAGTTAACATGAAATCGTAATAGAAATGATAATCCAAATCGAATATAAAGACATTTTCAATAACTATCGTAAACACGTTGGTATTGAGTGATTTTCTATCATTCATTTACCACAAGCTTTGCCCAAAAAAATTGAATCGGATATCAGTTTAATCAATTCGTAAATATGTCTCCAAAAAGTTGAGAATATGCTAATTCGACACTTACGATTTGAGTGAATTGATTTACAATAAATGGGCGGTCCTTCAATTGACACTCTCTCCGGTTTCTTCTTTTGACCGGTTCGTAAAAAAAATCTCACCTCTAGAGCTATAGCGTGGACCATATCAACTGATGAGTTGGCATCGTGGTAAGATACCGGACTGCGAACTCGGAGGACTGTAGTTCAAATCTCGGTCGAAAAAAAGTTTTTTTTGTTTATTTTACTTTTTTTTGGAAAATCGAATCGTTGGAATCTTGTCAATGTAGATATATCGCCTCCACTTTTGTAGCTATATGCTATTTTGTTAAGTTTAATACAATCTTTTTATCTGGTATATTTGTTTGGATAATTCTGTTGTTAGTGCGTTATACCTTCATAAATGTTTGCTGGGTATCCGCTGGCCAACAGTCCCGTATGACTGGAACACCAGCGCCGAAGAGCGGATAACGGTGTAAGAACTTGGCGAGATCGAAGGTGTTTCAGAACCGACTTCGAAGGTACACTGAAAGCGAGGGCGGACTCTCGGGGAAACAGTTTGGTTTCCGTCGAGGTCGCAGCACTGTAGATACCATCCGCTCGGTCATCGAGGTAGTGGACAGAGCCAGGCTGACCAAGGGGAGAGGGCTCCGCTTTTGCGCGGTTGTCGCTCTGGATGTGAAGAACGCCTTCAACAGTGTCAGTTGGACAGCGATTGCGTCGTCGCTCATCCAAATGAGGATCCCAGCATATCTGTATAGGCTTGTGGAAAGTTACTTCCACAATCGCCAACTGCAGTATATGACCGGCGAGGGTTTGCGAACACAAGAAGTTTCGGCGGGTGTTCCACAGGGGTCAATACTCGGCCCGGTTCTGTGAAACATCACTTACGACGAACTCTTACGAAAGAGCCTCCCATCGGGAGCTGAACTCGTAGGATTTGCGGATGATGTAGTCCTTTTGGCGAGAGGCTCCTCAACAGCGGCGGTTGAGCTACTGGCCACGGTAGCTATCCAGGCAGTGCACTGCAGTGGAAAGCTGGATGCACTCCAAGTGCCTGCGTCTAGCCCACCACAAAACCGAGATGGTGCTTATCACCAACCTGATCTCAACCCAAACAGGTACCATTGCCGTTGGACCATGCAATATCGTGTCCAAACGCGCAATCCTAGGAGTGATGATAGACGATAGGCTCAGCTTAACGAGCCATGTCGATTAAGTGTGCAAGAGAGCGGCAATGGCCACGGCCGCACTCACACGCCGAACTCCTTGGCCATCCAAAGCAGCAAAAGGCGGATCCTGGCAAGTGTGACCACATCGATCTTGCGGTACGGAGCAGCGGCCTGGAGGCAGGCCCTGGGAAGAAGCTGTAACAGCGTTCAGCGGCTGATGAACCTGCGGGTTATCAGCGGATACCGGACCATGTCGTCCGAAGCCGCCTTTGTAGTAGCGGGTGTTATGCCCATCTCGGTTTTGCTTGAGGAGGATGTCTATTGCTACGACAACAAAGACACGCCCAATGTACGAGATCTCGCCAATGAGGACTCGATGTCCAACTGGCAGCAGCTGTGGGACAGCTCAACGAGAGGAAGGTGGACCCATCGTCTGATCCCGCACATCGGGAGCTGGATCGGAAGAAGGCACGGTGAAGTGGACTTCTATATGACGCAATTCCTGACTGGTCATGGATGCTTCATGAAGTACCACTACCGGTTTGGACATGTGGCTTCGCCATATTGCCCAGATTGTGGTGACGAAGAGGAAACACCCGAGCATGTGGTATTTGTCTGTCCGAGGTTTGCGGCGGTACGTACATCCATATTTGCCGCCTGTGGGCCCGACACGACAGCAGATAACGTTGTACAGAGGATGTGTGCGGATTCCAACACTTGGCATGCGGTCAGCGATGGGTTCACTCGGATCATGACTGCCCTGCAGAGGAGCTGGAACCTACGGCGGTCCGCGAACGATGTAGGATGACTCCATCGACGGGAAGCATCTGAGTAGTGTGCGTCCAATCCCTTGATCGAAGCTACAAAGATAAGGCAACATCTTTTGCGTAGCGGAGGTCAGGGGTGCGCCGCGAACGTGTGTAGGATACCCCAATGTCGGGGGGTATCCGAGTAGTGCCGCTTCCTAAGAGGGAAACTGCGGGGATAAGACTTTACCTTCCTCGTAGCAGATCTCGAGGGAAGAGGGTTAACCACTGTCGGGGGATACCCACGGGTAGAGAGGCTCTCGACGCCGGGCGAGCCTCTCGAGTCGGTGTAGGATGTCGTCACCGTCGGGAAACATCCGAGTCGTAGCGTTCCAAGTCCCGAACGTGTGCCGTGACAGGCGCGAGTCCAGGATAAGCTGCTCTCGATCTGGCACACAACGGGCAGGAAAATCCGCGGGCCAAAAATCCTAGGGACTTAAATAAAATAAATAGAAACTGCAGAGCATCTTCTATGCAACTGTTGCGCCCTCCTTAATAGGAGAGAGGGTGAGCTTGGGGCTAAGTTAATAAACAACAAACACTTATTAAACAAGACGTATGGTTGCATATCAACCTCTCAAAGGTAATATCATACTTTTTTTTTATATCATACATTTATCATACATTTTATCATACATTTTCATCATACATTACTGATAGCATATAGTAACGTGTGGTAATTTGCACAGTACACTGATAAATCACTTCACACATTTTGCAAAGTTGTTTCACATATTATCAGCAAATATATGGAGCTGTCAAACTCGAGTGTGGTTTTCACACACCATGCAAGTTCGAAATTTACACATTATCCCAATTCGCGGATTAAGGGAAAAGTGTGTGAAATCACAAACACCCCTAATGTCGCCTCAAGTCACGATATTCTCGCTGAATCCCCAAACTGGAGTTTTCGTCAACATCAGCGACGGCGACATCACTGGCAAAATTCCATGTTGACCAGACATCTGTCAAACATCTTCCGAGTGTCGGAACCAAACAAAAGAACGGGTTGCCAATCGCCGAGGTGTTTGAAGAATTGTTCATCGTCGCTGTTTGGCAAGGCTGCCAATCACCAGCGCAAAAACTTCGAATTTCAACTTCATTGACAATAGAATAATGGCAAGTATACCCACGGCATTTAAATTTCAAAATTAAATTAACTAATGCATGAATTTCTCTTTCAGATCCGGCCTGATATCGCCGGCATCTTCTGGCTGGTAAAAAAAAGATCATGGAACTGTTCCCCCCGCAGCACATAAAATGATTAAATAAATACCATACATGTCCGAAAATTAATAAAAAAAAATCATTTAGATTACAAATCATGTTGTTTTTTTTTAATATGCAAGTAAATGAAAATGAGTTAAACCGTCACCTCCCGTTTACCTAAATTGAACTGTTTTGCCATTTTCACACATTTTCCCGTTTTAAACGCTTTTTGCATAATGTGTGAAACGCCCACATTTCGATTCCTTAAGCGGTATTTCCCAGTAGTGTGCAGCGGTACCTTCACACATTTAATGTGTTGGTCTACTTATTTCTATAATGTGTGAAATTATTTGTCCGTGTAGATCAACTCCCCTACAGGAAAAAAAATCACCAGTTTGTCGGATGGCTAAGCACAATTCTCCCATATAGGAATAAAAATCTCAAAAGTACATGAGCTTATTGCTTAAGTGCATGAGCTTATTAAAAAAATCGAATCTGACTTCCATTGTTAAATCGATAGGTACGTGTTCCACAAACTCCTTTTGATTGATTTATTTGTGGTTGGAGCTCAAGGATCGATAGAAGATTAATTTGCGGTAACTGTGGTCACATGCAGCTCTGAAAAGTATGTAGAACAACGAGGCTCGCTGCCTGTAGTGATACGAACCTTACGGTATCGGTTTCCTCGGCCTCAGTTCCAGTCTCGAAAGAGAAGCTGCTACACGTTAGGTTTACATTGTTTTCTGTCGTCTAGAAACTTGAACGACATAAAAAACAAACCATGAACCAGTTTACACGCTCTTCACTCGAAGTCCAAGGACCAGCAAATGGGCAACTGTTTGGTTTGACTGACTTCTTCCGCCTCCCGGGAGTGTCGGAGAAAAACCGAAATAATAAAAAAGGGAAAACCAAGTGTTTATTTTAAAGGCTGTCACAGGTCTCTCGCCAGAATGGCCAGTCCATCCCGGCTGCTTGCTTTTGTTGTTCTGCTTTCGAAATTCCCGAGGGCAACGACGGCATCTCGAAGCTGAGGCCTCCCTTCTTTTGTGAGGGTTGCTCCAAGCCGGTGGGACACACTCGAGAGGCTTTTTATTTTCTCCAACACTTTTGCTGTGTCCATTTTTATTTTTACAGGCAGTTCCTGCCTGTTCGTTTGTCGGTCTTGGAAAGTGTTAAGTTGAAAAACATACACAAACAGGAGCGCAGATTGTACCACTTCCACCCGCTACGGACCGTTTACCACGAAACACACGAAGAAACAAATGTGCACATAAAGGCACACACTAGCAGTTCTGGTGAGTGTGTGTATAATTTTCCAGCATGACAACTTTGTGATTGAAATATTGCACTTTTGTGTGAAACCGATTCCCCATTCTTGGTCCTTGTGGGGAGCCCACATCATGGAGAAATTTTCATTCAAGTTTTCTGTCGGTTCGTTACATTGTGAACTTTGAAATCTTCAGCAAGTGCATTTAAATCATAGATTTTTTTTAGAAAATCAGGTGTTCGAAAATTTAAAACATGAAGTTCGATTTTTTAAAGAAAAAATCATTGTGTTACCTGTGTTTTTCTTCGAAAATTTAAAATATGAATGGGTCCCGGTACGCGGTAGTTCCACCTCTCAAGTTTATAACTATGGAAGATTCGTCCGTTCATAGTACGATCGTGTAGTTTTTACGCAGTGCTCTTTCCAAACTGTGTAGCTTTGAACCTCATCCGTCCCAGAGATTTTCACCCGTTACAGTTCCTGGAGTGCCAATTTGACACTCCTGACTAAAATCAATATAACCGATGTTAAACAAAATTTATAGTTTTGGAAACCTCGTAATGTACCGTAAACTAGGGGAACATTGATCACTTTTTTAATTCATTTTCGAATATTTTGGAAGGGGTTGCTTTTTTGTGACACTATAAAGTTTTAAAATACTTACTGAGGTAACGAATATAAAGCATGATCATTGTTAGCTGAATTTTCAAATGACATTAGTGGCTATAACTAAATGTTTGTTACAAAACCATATTTCTGGTTGATGATAAGTTTTAATCGCCGATAAATTTATTGATTTAATATGTTCATTGACACGTGCGGCGAGATGAAATGCTAGGTAGAAGAATTTAGAAAGGAATGAAGAACAGGCGGATAGGCAAGCATCAGATGAGCTTCGTAGGATAAAGTTTTGGATAGGTGTTGAAACTGTAAGTCTAGGGCATTTTTGTATTGGAAAGCATGAAAGTGTGGTGGTACGCCTTTGCCGTACAACAGCCTACTCTGCATAGAAAGCGTGATCGACTTTTGATCAACACATTCCTAAACACAGCAGGCCAGTTGGATTGTGTACTGTGAATACGCAATCTGGCCAGATTGCGGCCTGCTTCAAACCATATATACTGCGGTTGAGCTTACAGACCATATCCTCTTTTCCTCGTACGGCAAATCCTGGCGGTTGTTTCATCAGGATATCCTCGTTAAACTTGCCGCACAGATACGCCGTCTTTATGTTGATGTGCTGAACACTCATCTTCTTGTGGCTAGCGATGGTCAATAACACTCGAAATGTTTGTTGCATTGCAACTGGCGCAAACACTTCTTCAAAGTCACGTCCAACGCGCTGGGCGAAGCTCTGGGCCACTAATCTTGCCTTGTGTCTAATCACTTGCCCATTAGAGTCTTCTTTCTTCTTGTACACCCAGCGACACCCTATTGCTTCACGGCCTGGAGGCAATTTCACTAGGGTCCACGTGCAATTTTCTTCGAGGAAGTCAAACTCTTCTTGCATCGCATTTTGCCACTCTTCCTTTTCAACACACGACACAGCCTGCTTGTACGTTGTTGATTCACCGGCGCAATACGCAGCAAAACCATTTTCACACTCTCCTACAACATAATCACCCAGTCGCGAAGCAAGAATACCTTTGGTCGATCTCTCAGATCGTCTAACAGGAATTTCACTATCACTATTGTCCGACGCATCACTATAAAAACTTTCGTATTCTTCTTCGGACTGTTCATGGTACACTTCTCTTTCTTCTTCAAACTCTTTGTCGGATAAACCTTGCCCTATGGTAACACTCCACTTTTTCTTTTCTTCTTCTATCATGTTTTCTTTAGGCACTTTTTCTTAGACACTTTTTCACTCTCCTTTGGCTCCATTTCAGCTTCCTGCTCCGGCATCGCCTCCGCGCCCAGCTCCAGAAAGCGGGCGTCTCGGCTGATCTTGACGCGCTTCGTGGTCGTATCGAGAAACCTTCATGTGGGTGCCAAGCTCTCTCCGAGGTATTTCCTTTACCACGTCGTAATCTCTATGGCCGAAGCGGCTATGTTGGCAAAACTCCGAGTGGCGACTTACATTCGAGACCATTGAGCTTTCGGTTGTTTTCAACACATACATTCCCGCGCGATGCTCAGCTATCGCAATTGCTTCGCCGTCTGTGCTAAGAACACGGCAACCTTGGGAATCAAACACAACCGAGTACATCCTTGACACTAACACGCTCACAGACAGAAGGCTTCCGTCGAGCTCGGGTACATAAAGCACACTTCGAAGAGTAATGTCTCTCTTCTTTCCTCTGGCGCCGACACATTGGATCACACCACTACCCATGCCAGCAGACGCCGTTTTCTTCCCGTTTGTCAAGGTAACATCAACGTGTACATTTTCAACCAACTCGGTGAAAAAAGCTCTATTACACGTCATGTGCTGTGTCGCACCACTATTAACAAACCAGCGCGAGCTTTGGGTAACATTACTTGCAGAAAAACACTTCTTCGTCCGAAGAGTTCGCATTCGCATAAAACACAAAATCATCTAGTGCCTGCCTAGCACTTGCTTCTTTCTGCTTTCCCCCTCTTACACTGCTCGGGTTTTTGGAAGTGCTTGCCTCACTTCTTCGGAGGTTTTTCAACGCACGGCAATTCCTCTTCCAGTGCCCAGGTTGCTTACAAAAGAAGCACACTTTCTCGGGAAGCTGAGATGCCGATCTCAAAGCTTTTTCACCGCACGACACACTACCACCACTGATAAGCTGATATAACTTCCCCTGCGCTATTCATCGCCCAGAGTTCCTGGCGCCAACTAGCTCATAATTCCCTAAGCTTCGTTTCCCGATCATGTAATGACACCAATAGCTTAATTTCGATTTTTTCGTAAATCATTCAATTTTCATTTGACAATTCGAAAATATTTTTTATGAAGAGTTATGTAACTCAGCTAGTTTAAATTTTAGTTTCACTGTATCGGATCAATTCCATTCTCATTGAAGAAGAGTGTATGATCTTTTGAAAATTTTATCCAAAGCGGAAATTTGAAAAATTTCAGATGATCTAATAAGTATATTCTCTAATAAAATGCCTAGACTACATCGTTCACCAGCTAGTGCTAGTGCTAGTGGCTAGTGAACGGTAGACAATGTGCAACTCGAGACCCCATACAACCCAACCTCCGGGTAGTGGTCATATCACCTCTTGTCTGCAATTCCGATTCTCTACCTCCCCGTGGTGCTAGCTGGGGTGCGAGCAACCTTAGCGGAGATCGGGTACCCAACCCCGGTGGATGCTTTGGTCGCATGCAGACTGAGTCAGGGGGCTTCGTACGCGTCTGTTCTCCATGTCAGGGGCGGCGTGCGGAGTGCAACAACGTCCTGGTGGTGTTCGGGACCCAAAACAGCAACATCACGACGGTCCTCCTGCGAGGGGTTAGCTGCGGGCCTTGCGAGCCCGTGACTACAAAAACATAAGCAACGAACAACGAACAACAAATTTCGGATGGAAATCGGCAAAGACCCACGCGGCGAAAAGGGACTAGCGATTGGAAACTTGGAACATGGAACTGCCGATCTCTAAATTTTGTGGGCAGTACCCACGTGCTCTCCAACGAATTGAAAAGCCGCAAATTCGACATCGTAGCGCAGGAGGTATGCAGGAGGTATGCTGGAAGGGCTCCACGGTACGAACGTACCCAGATGGTCGTGTCATCCACCCGAGCTGCGGCAACACACACGAGCTTGGAACAGCTTTTATTGTGATGGGAAACATGCAAAAGCGCGTGATCGGGTGGTGGCCGATCAAATCACGAATGTGCCGGTTGAGAATCGAGGGCCGGTTCTTCAACATCAGCATCATCAACGTGCACAGCCCTCACCTCGGAAGTACCGGTGACGACAAAGACGAATTTTACGCGCAGGTGGAGCGTGAATACGACTGTTGCCCAAAACATGATATCAAGATCGTCATCGGTGATTCTAACGCTCAGGTCGGCCAGGAGGAGGAATTTAAACCAACAATTGGAAGGTTCAGTGCGCACCACCTGACCAACGAAAACGGCCTCAGACTTATTGATTTCGCCGCCTCCAAACGAATGGCCGTACGTAGTACCTTTTTCCAGCACCGCCTCCCACACAAGTACACCTGGAGATCACCGTACCAAACGGAAACACAGATCGACCACGTTTTGATTGACAGCCGGCACTTCTCGGACATCATCGACGTCAGATCCTGTCGAGGCGCCAACATCGAGTCGGATCACTATCTGGTGATGGTGAAGATTTGAAAATGCGCCCAAAACTCTCCGTAGTGAACAACACACGAAACCGGCGCCCGCCTCGGTTAAATATCGCGTGACTGAAGCTATCTGAGGTCGCGGCAGACAGCCATCAACAGTGCTGCGGAGAACGTCATCGGTTATGTGGAGCGAACTCGACGGAACGACTGGTTCGACGAGGAGTGTAGGAGGGTGATGGACGAAGAGAATGCCGCGCGGGCGGCAGTAGTGCAAAGAAGCACCCGTCAAAATGTGGAAAATCACCGACAGCGGAAGAGGCAGAGAGTCCGAATTTTCTAGGAGAAAAAGCGCCGCCTGGAGGAGGAAGAGCTCGAGGAGCTGGAGCAGCTGCATCGTTCCCAAGAAACACGAAAGTTCTATCAGAAACTCAACGCATCCCGCAGAGGCTTCGTGCCGCAAGCCGAAATGTGCCGGGATAAGGACGGGGGCATCCTGACGGACAATCGTGAGGTGATCAAAAGGTGGAAGCAGCACTTCGATGAACACCTGAACGGCGCACATGCAGGAGATCAAAACGGTGGGGGTACATTGGTACATTGCCGGCGTAGCCAACGACGTAGAGGAGCCACTCCCAACGATGAGTGAAGTTAAGGAAGCCATTCGCCAGCTGAATAGAAACAAGTCGGCTGGGAAGGATGGCATCGCAGCTGAACTCATCAGAATGGGCCCGGACAGGTTGGCCGATTGCCTACACCGGTTGATAATCCGGATCTGGGACATAGAACAGCTACCGGAGGAGTGGAAGGAGGGGGTAATATGCCCCATCTACAAGAAGAGCGACAAATTGGACTGTGAAAACTACCGAGCGATCACTGTCCTCAATGCCGCCTACAAAGTGTTGTCCCGGATCCTACTCCGCCGCCTAACGCCACAAGCAAACAGATTTGTGGGAAGTCATCAGGCCGGCTTCATGGAGGGACGGTCAACGACGGACCAGATATTCACATTACGGCAAATCCTCCAAAAATGCCGGGAACACCTAGTCCCTACGCACCATCTATTCATCGACTTCAAAGCCGCATACGACACGATCGACCGTAACGAGCTAAGGAAAATCATGGACGAGAACGGCTTTTCCGGGAAGCTGATCAGACTGATCAAGGCGACGATGGATGGAACGCAGTGCTGTGTGCGGATTTCGGGTGAATTGTCGAGTTCATTCGAATCGCGCAGGGGGCTTCGACAAGGTGATGGTCTATCCTGCATGATGTTTAACGTGGCGCAAGAAGGTGTTATTCGACGAGCGGTGGGCGAAATGCGGGGCACGATTTTCAACAGATCCAGTCAACTTATCTGCTTTGCCGATGACATTGATATAGTCGGCAGATCATCTGCGGCGGTGGAGGAGATCTACCGCAAACTGAAACGCGAAGCAGGAAGGATTGGGTTAATGATTAATACGTCCAAGACGAAGTACATGCTGGCCTGCGGATCCGAGACCGACCGAACCCCCTTGTCCAGTAATAACAAGGTCACGATCGAAGGCGACGAGCTGGAGATAGTCGAAGACTATCTCGCACGAAGTGTAACCTGTATATGACGCTCATTAGACCGGTTGTTCTCTACGGGCACGAGACATGGATATTGCTCGAGGAGGACCTGCGTACACTCGGGGTATTCGAGCGACGAGTGTTAAGAACCATCTTTGGCGGCGTACAGGAGAACGGAGTGTGGAGGCGAAGGATGAACCACGTGCTCGCGCGTCTCTACGGCGAACCCAGTATCCAGAAGGTGGTGAAGGCTGGCCGGATACGCTGGGCGGGACATGTTGCGAGAATGCCGGACGACTGTCCTGCGAAACAGGTGTTCGCTCCGAATCCGGTAGGAACAAGACGAGCGGGGGCACAACGAGCGAGGTGGTTAGACCAAGTGGAGCGTGATCTGGCGAACGTGGGGTGTCCGAGAAATTGGAGAACGTTTGCCATGGACCGAGTGAATTTTAGGAATTATGTTCGTCAAGTTATGTCGTGAGACGGTATACTATGTAAATAAAGTAAATAAACATCGTTCACCAGAATATCCTTTTTAAAGAACTGCGATTTTTCCCCCAATGAGATAAAGAATATTTTAGCTTTGAAAGTCTTTGAACCTCTAACTTTAATTCATTTGCTAAAATTTATCCTTAAAACTGTTAAAGTTTCATTCAATTATATTATGAAATAATTTTTTAAATTTTAATATCTTTTATTTGGAATCGCTGTTTTTAATATGAAGAATTGAGTTTCATATATAGGCACGTTTCAAATTTTGTTCCTCGAATTTCAAAGCTCAATGAATCTAGTACATTTCAACCATCGGGACCTTTTTTCACTGGGAGGAAAACATAACAAAAATTGAACACCATAGCAACTTATACTTTTGCACGCATAAAAATTGAAGCAGGCTAAAATGCTTGGTAGATAATGAAATTTCTATATATTTTTCTACGTGTCATTTGTACACGTGGAGTAATTTTTGAATGCTAGCGCCCCATAACAACCAGTGTATTATTCACTTACTAAGCAGTTAAGACACAAACCTTTGGTTGATGGGAATGTGGTGCAGAGTTATATCAGTTTACCAGTGCTACCACTATCAAGACGCTTTTGGTGTTCATCACGGAGCTTTCCTTTCACCAGCTCCATGGTTATGTCGGCGTCGGGCCGACTTTCCAACGCGGTAACTAATGCACTGTAATCATCCGGGAGACTTCGGAGAACCATGACCACTTTCATTTCCTGGTCCAAGTCCAAACCAGCTGTTTGAAGCCGATCGAACTGTTCATCCAGCTCCATCAAATTGCACTCCATGTTACCATTTTCTTGCAAATTCTTGCTGCAACACTTTTTCAGCAGCGAAACCCGTGACGTCACCGTTGCTTTTTCATGGTTCTTAAGAGCGTCACAGACAGCTCTCGCACTTTCTGCGTCCTTGAGGAGACCCAACTGACTATCCTCGACTGCCAGACCAATAGTCGCTTTTGCCTTGCGATCATCCCTGGTCCACTGCGCGGAAACCGGTTCCGGTTTTACTTCCGCGATGACATGCCACAACTCATCACGAGTGAGCAGCATCTCCATCTGAAATTTCCAAGTCACATAGTTGTTGTTGGAAAGTTACGGGAAACTGAATCGAGCCGCGTCAGCCATCTTGTATGACTCCTCCTGCAGCTGAACCGAACCGAAAAACTGAACTTTTGCGAACCAAAAATACGCGATTTGTTACGCAATCCCGTCGATATTCCACTAGCAAACTGGGTCCGTAACCTGAAGGAGTTTTCGGACAGTGGAATTAGCGCGAACAACTGGAAATATACGGATTAATATGACAAAACTTTATTCGGTTGCAAATATTAAAAGCACGCGGTTTTCTCTTGGTTCGTCACTCAACTGATCTCGAGTGAGGAACACTGTTGCCAACTTTTTCGCCAGTGATGACACATCGTACCTAGTGGGTTTGAGCGCACTGAACGGTCGAATATCTATCACTATCTCAACATCTTCATAATTATTGTTTTGATACAAGAAGGCACAGAAGGCATCAATAACATCAATAACAGGATTTTTTTTGTTTGGACTCAATTGAATTTTCAACGTTTGCTTTCAAAAACAAACATACTCAAAATATGGACAACGTTGCTGCATACATTTAGGGGCAAAAATTGTAAACATTTTTCAATATTTTTTGGCCTCAAAAACAAATGAAATTTTACCTTCATGCGATTCCCTAGATCCTCCCGCTGTTTCTGTGTTCTTTTTTTATTCAAACTTAGCCATTTGTTAGGGTTTTAGCCATTTTTCTATAAAGGCTTTTTCAAAGCAAATGTTCGTTTTTTTTTAAATATCCAAACAATAATCATATAAGGCATTTACCCACTTGTCAGACGAACAGCTGATTTCTCATGTTTACATTTTCTCGGCATATCGTGGTAGGGTAAATATAACAACAACATTACGTATGTTCAATGACCAGATAGTAACGATATGAAATTGCCAACGCAATTGTAGTGGTTTTGCAAGCGCGCCTTGATAGAGAGCGTATAAATTTTTTATTTAATGATTTGTAAATTGATAACAAGTTAAGACATGAAGGTTTGATGATGCTTTTAGTTAAAGAAGTTTTTAAAAGAAAGCGTTGAACAGTGCTTATCATCAAGGATCAAAATGGCGACCAGTTGGTGATTACATTTTTCAAAACAAAAACAAAAAGCTACCCTACCACAATCTGTCTCAGGAAATTTCTCGAATCTCTGGCAACCCTGCTACTGTGAAAACGTGCTTGCTTTGGCCGCTCTAATTTTGCACCGATTTAAGCCTGAAAACCTACCCAAACTCTGCTACTTCCGCTGGATCTGGAACCATCAGCATCACATCTGTCATCCCCGCTCATCGTGCTATCGCCTAAGGTTCGGAACGGTATGTAACTGGATCAAAACATTTTCCACAGGCTTGAGTAGTTGGATGAACGAGCTTACCTCCCACCCCGCCCACTGCTCTCCCACCTCGCCATACACCGACCAACCAAGGCTAGATACTCGATAGATGCACTGCTCGCCCTACCATCTGCTGTTGCTGCTGCTGTTGCTCGCTAAGTTCCTGATTGCTGCTGCCGCTGTTGCTGAGTTTTGTTTGATTTCCCGCATAGAACTCTGTAAATTGAATTCTGATCTGCTCTCAAATAAAAACACATCATCCATCGTTGTTTTTATTTGATCCGCTACTTCCCGCATTCGCAACACCGCCTCATCTACGAAGCCGAAACATACCAGGATATAAGTCCACATTTTCATCCCGCTGTAGTAAAGGTGGCGGCCTAGCTATATATGTTAGAGATAACATTAAATTCAACATAAAACAAAATATGCAAGATGAAGGCTATCACAATATTGAAATCGAAATCATTTCTAATGGCGAATCAATGACTGTTCACGGAATCTACAGGCCACCGGACTACAACTTCTCTAGATTCCTCAATAAGTTAGAGCTACTTCTTTCGGAAGCAAACCTTACAAAACCATTTTTCATTTTGGGGGATCTTAACGTTCCGGTCAACAGAATGAATGATAACACAGTTCAAATGTACCAAAGCCTTATGCACTGCTTCAGCCTGACTGTTTCTAACAGCATAGTCACTAGACCTACCAGCAATAATTTATTGGATCACAGTATTGTGCGTTTTAGCGATCTAAATGCAATAACAAATATCACATTTGAAAGTGATATAAGTGATCATAGACCAGTTCTTACCACATACAGCAGTAAAAAACCTGTTCGTGAACTGAAACTCCTGTCACAACGACGTACCAACTGGAAGAATCTTGACAGGGATTTCACAGCATTTCTCAGGAATAGTGGCTTAAGGAATCAGGATCCTAATACAAGACTACATTCCATAACTGAACACTACTCTGAGCTTCTTGAAAAGCATACCCAAGTTTCTACAGTTTCAGTTCAAATGAAAAAAGTTTGTCCTTGGATGACCTTAGAGGTGTGGCGACTGTCGAAAATGAGAGACAAGGTTCTGCGGAAGTGGCGAAGTGATCCTAACAACCACAATCTTACCGAACGATTAAAACACATCAATAAACAACTACAAGGAGTAAAACGGAAAACAAAAACAGAATACTTCGAAAATCTGATGAATACTTCTAACATAAAACTTCTATGGAAACGGATAAACGATTTAATTGGAAAAAACACAAAATCTGATGATCTAGAACTGAATCTTCAGGGAGAAGCTGTAAATAACCCTTTAGCCGTTGCAAATGCTTTCAACATATTCTTTACGTCGATTGGGCAACAACTTGCTAAACAACATAATTCCACTGGAAATATCGACGAATTTGGAACTATAAAGCGTACCAGAAGTTCTATGTTCCTTAGAGCAGCCACCGTCGAAGAAGTTATAACTATTATTTCCCAACTTGATCCTGCTAAAACTCCTGGAGCAGACTGTTTCCCCGTATCAGCACTGAAAACTTATCACATGGAATTAGCCTAAGGTTGCCAGAATTTTTTCCATTCCCATCCGGGCCTAGCAATTCCGAGCATTTTTTCAAAAAAACCTGGCAAAATCCGGGCATGAATTTCAATTTTTCAAATCCAAAAACCGGGCAAAAACCTGGCAAATTCAGGTGTTATTAAATATAAAAGCAAAGAAAAATGCAAAAAAAAATGAAATTAATATTTTATTAATGCAATTACAGACTTCCAAAAACTTTTTGGAACACTTAAATATTTAAAGGTTTATAAAAGTAAATCAGCGAAACTATTTGAAACAACCGTTGAAAATTTCCATACCGTTAATCGATTTTGCTGAAACTTACTCAAAAACTTTGATTTTTTTTTCGTTTCTTTGTGAAAATTGTGAAAAAATCCGGGCAATATCCGGACTTTTTTCACGATATCCGGGCAACCGGGCCGGACCGGACTTTCTCGAAATTTTGCATCAAATATCCGGGCAAACCCGGATAAAACCGGGCAATCTGGCAAGCTTAAATTAGCCCCAATTCTCTCAACTACTTTCAATGATAGTGTGTGTATGGGGCAGTATCCCGACTGCTTGAAGCTTGCTGTCGTCCGACCTGTCTTCAAATCCGGTGACCCAAAAGCTCTTAATAGCTATCGACCTATCTCCGTCTTGTCTGCCTTTAGTAAAGTCTTCGAGAAACTCATTGCATCTAGACTGTTAGAATTCCTTGAAGGAGAGAACTTGTAACCGTTCGTTACAAAATCTTTATGTTTTTTTTTGTTGGTGCCGTTTAAATAATTGAGTGAACGTTCACATTGCTAAAATGTGTTAATTAGAATGTCAATATTGTTATTAGTTTAGTTTGGGAATTGTAATTTTAATTAATCTTCAACACACTGAAAATTGTCAACACACTGTACACAAGAACACATGTGGGACTTAGGAAAATTGTCGGAGTAAGAAAAGGTGTGGAACATGGGTGTGGAATATATTTTACTCTGCATTATCAACTCCCCATTTTGATTTAAAAATTGGCGGTTTTCCCTGGCTATACTCGGCCATTTGAATCTAGGCGGCGAGTGTGACAAAACGTTAAAGTGGAGTTGTGAGTTGAAAAATTCTCAAAGTCTTTTTGAAAGGTGGAAGTGATTTTGGAAGTTGCAGGCTGTTGAAAGCATTCAGGTAGGCCTTTGCAAGAAGCATTAGTATGCTGGAAAGTTGCCGCAGCGTTTATACGATTTGGTAACGGTTTTTTTTTACGTCTACAGGACCTTTTTGTTGTTCTTAAAAAAATTAAACTCACCGTCACACTCCCACGGCCTAACGGACTTTGCTTCCGTTACGTCTAACCCGTAAAGGATCATCGACATCCTCTGGTCTGCGGGCCATAATTATTAAGGAGGATTCCCTCGGACCGAAAAGCGTCCTAATTCCCAAGGAGGGCCTCTCTCGGCTTGACCAATCGGGCCAGCCTGGGTCAGTCGATTACGCTTATGAGAGAAGCGCCTAGCATAGCAGAACTCCACGCGACCTGGTCCAACCGTTATTACCGGACTGGTCATTCCCACCCATCGTTCCGGTGCACAGGTTTCCGGCGGTGCACGTCAGAGTGGCATAGGAGCTGACGAGCTCGCCATTTTGAAAGGAAGCAGCATCATCGTAGTCATCAGGAGCAGCGGTACGTACCAAAAGTTTGCGCAAACACACCCACACACATACACTTTACAATAAACACATTAAATTTGAATAGTTTTGGTTTTTTCATTTTCTTTAATAAATTTCATAAATATCCTCAATAAATAGTTTTCCATTAATTACAATAGCCCATATCAGTAAGGTGAACATTCGAAAGTCCGCGACGTCCTCACAGTTACCCAGTAGCAGGCAGACCCTCAGACCCAGCTCGAGGGGTCTCTTGTTCCCGAGATCGAAGTAGAGAAGATGTAAAATCATAATCAAAGTAATATTTTGGCGCCCAACTATTAGTTCGCGAAAGGTAACTGGAGGACACGTTTAGTATACAAAAAAATCTAAAGATTTTTCGCCGGGTGGAAGGAGAATACACAATTAGATTTCTAGTTGTGTAAAATCCAGACGCCAACGCTCACACTACAGACTGACACTTATGTTTGATTGATATTGAAGAAGGGATTTCATTCAAGTGCTTTCAGCTTTTGGGGTGGGAAATTGGCTTAAACTGCTACGAGAGTTGGACGTGTTTGGATAAGTAAGGACAATTTACAATTTTATGGTTTTCAAAGGTCCTGGATGTAAAATAAAAGACAGCCTGTAAAATAATTTTATTCAAATTGATTGCTGGCAGAAGTTAATTTTTCAGTTTTTTTCAAAGTTTTTATTCGTCATTGGTTTTATTAAATTATCATTTGACAAGCTCTGTGAAATGGAGTCGTTTTACCGGGAAATGAATGTTGATCACTTGTTCGACGACGAACTGGAGCATGAGTTGATGATTCGAGGAATTCCAATAGTCCACGGGGAATCTCGTGATGTAATGAAACGGAAATTGAGAAATATTTTAAAATTGCAACGTGAAAATAATGAGTATTCAGTTACAAGTATAGAAAATTCTGAGGAGATTAGTTCAGAACTTGAGATTGTTACTCAGAAAGTAGCAAAACTCAAAGAAATGTTAGAAAACAAAAGAATTAGGAAGGAAGTTCAACCGTTAGCTAGGACAAGATTGCTTCATTTGCATTTCCGGCTGCAGCGTCTGAGCGACAAAGTCGACGCGGAGGAAGTGTTGGATTGTATAGAAAGGTTGATGAAGGAGTATTTTCCACAAAAACAACAAACCAAATCATCGGAAAGAAATTTAGGTTTAGACATTAGTTCTGATGAGGAGATACAGGAGTCTGAGGAGGAAAGTAGAGCTGTAAACTCTGAGCCGGTAGAAGTTCAGAGCAAGCAGCAGGATGTCAGGAATCCAAATCCCATGATGGCAGGAATGGATGTAAAGCAGTTCATGGAAGGTTTGACTAAGTTGGTTGAGGAAACTGTCACGCAGAAATTCAAGGAACTTCAGCTGACAGCAAACACTCAGAAGGATCAGTGGAAGGGAGAAACAGAGAAGGAAGATAGGAAGAAGGAACAGGAACTACTAACACGTCGTAGAGAAAAGCAGCTTAAAGATCCAGAAGAGGACAGCGAGCATTCAGAAGGAGAAATTAGAACCGGAAAAAGGCGACCACGATCAGTTGTAGAGTGGAAGTTCAGATACGATGGAAAGGACGAAGAACGTAGGTTGAACAAATTTATTGAGGAGGTGGAATTCATGGCAGAGGCAGAAGGGTTCAGTACCAGGGATCTCTATCGGGAAGCTTTCCATCTCTTTGGAGGAGACGCCCGTACTTGGTATATGAACGCCAAGAAAAATGGGGAATTCGAAGATTGGTCAGGTTTGATAGCGGAATTAAAACTGGAGTTCCAATCGCCGGATCTAGATTTTCACTACGAGCAGCAGGCCGTTTATCGTAAGCAAAGGAACAGGGAAAAATTTAACGAGTACTTCAACGCGATAAACGAGTATTTTCAGGCAATGTCGGTCCCTCTGTCTGAGCAGAGAATGTTCGATATTGTTTTCCGGAACATGCGGCCAGATCTTCGTAACGTTTTGTTGGTGAAAGGAGTGAAAACACTCAAATCATTGAAAATCTGGGGGAGGAAATTAGATTCGGCTAATGGGAACCAACTTCGGCAACGAGAACCAGAAAACCAGCCAAGCAGAGCACAGGTGAACGAAGTTTTGCAGGAAAATCGTCCGTCTTACAAGCAGAGCCAGAATCGGGGGAACGACAGAGCCAATTGGATACCGAATCAAGTAAATCCGGAGGCACAGCGGAAACAGTGGAAGCAGCACCAGAGCCAGGCAGATAGGGACGATCCTCAGGAAGGTAACAGCGCGGAATCGGTGATGAGAAGGATTTCGTCGTATCGCGTTCCAGACAGCTTGACATGCTTCAACTGTAAGGGGAAAAATCATTTCTTCAAGGCATGTTTGGCTAAACCTGAAATCTTTTGCAAAGTTTGTGGATTCCATGATTTTCCCACCGAGAGGTGCCCATTTTGTGCAAAAAACGGAAGAAAGTCGGCGTAGGAGGGCGTCGTTCTTTCAAGCAGAATCCTCCACCTTCATCTTTTTTCAGTGAAGTCGCGCAGCTGGTTGTAGATGTCGAAGGAGATAATAGGCCTTTTGCTTTAGTTGACGTGATGGGAGTTAAAGTTAGGGGTTTGTTAGATAGTGGAGCCCAGGTTTCGGTTCTAGGTGTTGGAGCGCAGAAGTTGGTTAAGAAGCTGAGACTGAAGGTGTTCCAAACAGCGACCAAGCTTACGACTGCTGGGGGAAGGAATTTAGAAGTCCACGGTTACGTTAATTTACCGATCACGTTTAATGGAGTCACCAGGTTGATTGTAGCGATTATTGCACCTCATCTGCAGCGGAAATTGATATTAGGTATCAATTTTTGGAAGCAGTTCAACGTAGAAGTCAAGATAGGGGGTCGAATTCCGGAGCAGTTAGACACAGTTGGTGGAGCAGGAAAATTCGGGGAAAGCGTAGAGTTTCAGCTGACGTCAACACAGAAGCAGCAAATAGAAGAAGTAAAGCGTGAATTTAAAGTTTTTGAGGAAGGACAGGAATTGGGAACAACGCCGTTGATGACCCACAAAATCGAGCTGAAGGAGGAATTTAAGGCCGCCGATCCTGTTAGACTCAACCCGTATCCATGGTCACCGGTCGTACAACAACACGTCAACAAGGAACTCGACAAGTGGATTCAGGCAGGTGTCGTGGAGAAATCCACTAGCGATTGGGCGATGCTGATTGTGCCGGTAGTTAAAACCAAACCAGACGAAGATGGGGAAGATCAAATCCAGGTGCGAATGTGTCTAGATGCGCGTAAACTCAACGAGAGGACTCGGAAGGATGCCTATCCGCTACCACATCAGGACCGGATTCTGGGAAGATTGGGTTCAGCGAAGTATTTGTCCACCATTGATCTGTCCAAAGCATTTTGGCAGATTCCGTTGCATCCTGACTCGCGTAAATACACTGCGTTCCGTGTTTTCGGTCGTGGTTTGTTCCAGTTCACTCGGGTCGTTATGGGAATGGTTAACAGCGCCGCGGCACTTGCAAATCTGATGGACCAAATCCTAGGATATGGCGAATTAGAGCCGAACGTGTTTGCTTACTTAGACGATATCGTCATAGTAAGCGACACGTTCGAAGAACACTTGAGAAACCTCAGAGAGGTGGCTCATCGATTGAAGTCTGCGAATCTATCAATAAATTTAGAAAAATCTAAATTCCGCGTTCCAGAACTCCCGTATCTTGGATTCATCCTGTCTGGAGAGGGTCTTCGTCCGAATCCTGAGCGTGTTGAGGCAATAGTGAACTACGAACGTCCCTCATCTGTCAGATCGCTAAGAAGGTTTTTGGGCATGGTTAATTATTACCGGCGTTTCGTGGAAAACTTTAGCGACTTAACAGGGCCATTAACCGATTTGCTCAAGGGAAAACCAAAAAGTATTAGGTGGACAGATGAGGCGGAAAACGCATTCCGGGCGCTGAAGGAAAGGTTGATAACTGCTCCAATTCTGGTTAGTCCGAATTTCAATTTGCCGTTCACAATTCAAACAGATGCGAGTGATAGTGCAATAGCGGGGATTCTCACTCAGGAAATCGAGGAAAAGGAGTGCGTCGTTGCCTACTTTTCAAAGAAGCTGACCACAACTCAGAGGAAATGGAAAGCCGCCGAGAAGGAAGGTTTAGCTGCGTTGGAATCCATCGAGAAGTTTCGTCCCTACGTGGAAGGTCGTCGGTTCACCTTGATTACAGATTCGTCAGCGTTGTCTTTTATCCTAAACACCAAGTGGAAATCTTCGTCGAAACTTAGCAGGTGGGGAATGATTCTTCAGCAATACGATATGGAGGTTCGTCACAGGAAGGCTCGGGACAACGTAGTGGCGGATGCGCTGTCGAGGTCCGTGGAAGTAGCCGCAGTAGAGTCCACCGATGAATGGTATAACAGGCAGTACAAGAAGGCTCAGGAAGGAGGTGAGACAAGCGCTGATTTGAAACTTGAGGGACGAAGGCTGTACAAATTTGTGGGTTCTCGATCAGACGTTTTAGATTACCGGTTCGAGTGGAAGTTGTGCATTCCTATTGAGCAGAGAAAGAAAATTTTGGTAGAGGAGCATGAGGATGCGTTACATCCTGGTTTTGAGAAATTACTTGCAAAACTAAAACTGAAATACTACTGGCCACGGATGTACATTGATGCTAAAAGGCATGTTAATAGTTGCAGGACATGCAAGCAATGTAAACCATCGACTACCGGAAATGCGCCAGAGATGGGGAACCAAAAGTTGACCAGTAGACCATTTCAGATTTTAGCTTTGGATTTTATTCAGAATCTTCCTCGCAGTAGAAGTGGTAAATCCCATTTATTGGTTCTGTTGGACCTTTTTTCAAAATGGACCCTTCTAGTGCCAGTGAGGAAAATAGATGGCAAGGAAGTTTGCAGAATTGTTGAGGATTTGTGGATCAGGAAGTATGGAGCACCGGAAATCATCATAAGCGACAATGCATCCACGTTTTTAGGAAAGGAATTCCAGGGTTTGCTGAAACGTAAAGCAATCAAGCATTGGCCAAATTCGCGACACCACAGTCAGAATAATCCTGTAGAAAGGGTTAACAGGACGATCAATGCTTGTTTGCGCACTTACATGCAAGACGATCAACGTGTTTGGGATTCGCGCGTTCCGGAAGTCGAAGAGATGATCAACACCACGGTTCACTCGTCAACAAAAATGTCGCCCTTCAAAATTATCTTCGGTCACGAAGCCGTATCAAACGGAAATCAACACAGTTTGGACCATGGTGGAAATCTCTCGCTGGATGAACGGGCACTCCATATGAAGCGCATCCAGGAAAACGCGTTTGAGATTGTTCGTAAGAATTTAGGTGAGAGCTACGAAAGGGGTCGTAAAACATACAACCTTCGTCACAAGAAATTTGGACCTGAATATCGGGTAGGTCAAAAAGTGCTGAAGCGGAACTTTCGCTTATCCTCTGCAGCAGATCATTACAATTCCAAATATGGTCCACTCTACATCCCTTGTAAGATAATTGCAAAGAAAGGCTCGAGTTCATATGAGCTTGAAGATGAAAATGGTAAGAAGATTGGTATTTTTTCAGCAGCTGATTTACGGCCAGATGTCGAAGATGATTAAATATCAACATACCTAAAAAGTTTATAGCAGGTTATTAAATCGCATCAACAATAATACGCAACGTGATTACCTGATACGCGTGTGGTGAGTTCGTATCCGTCGATGTTTTGATAGTCGTCATCATCATCCAAAGTCCGTTGAGTTGCAAGAGAAATACATCCAAGAACAGAAGAAGCAGTCCTTTAGCAGTTCGTCGGTTGATCTTCGCCAAGGTGAATTGGATCCATAACATCGAACTGCGATGAGCTATTGTGTGCTGAGTAAGCATTTGGTTGGCGTAGAAGAACCAAAACAAACCGTTGATAAGTCAACCGGTTTGTGAGACATGTGCATTTGTGCATGTCGATCGTTCACTTAGTAGTGAGAAGTGAGAAGTGAGACGTCACTATCATTATGCTTTAGGCCGCTGAGATGGTGGTTGTAGATGAGAGAACTGATCATCAAGCTGAAAGGAATCAGAGATAAGAGATAAGAGATAAGTTTTTTTTTAAAGTAATATTAGGTAGAAAGCTTTTAGGGGGCCCCAATAAAAGTAAGCTTTCTTATAACAATGGCGATTTTTAGCTTTATTGAATTTACATGTGGTTTTTACTTACCGTTTTTTTTTTCAATTTTAGTTTTAGTTCACTAGGAGAAAGAACTTGTTTTTAGGATTTTTCCATGATTGGCCAAACTGATCACTTGGTCGAAACATGCTAAAAATAACAACTTTCATCAACTTAACATAATTAAGATACGTCTATATAATAAACTTTCCTCGTAATCATAAACTCTGCTACATTGCACTTCAGCCCGATTACAAAGTAATGTAGAATAATACACGTCTGTCCGCGTTTCATGGTTATAGAAACTATTGAGATTTTATTAAATAAAACGACCGTAGTATGAAACTCGTCCACGCGCGATGATACCGGAGCAATCACTGAATAGTTTACTCGAACAATAATAAAGAGGAGCAAGATAACCGATTGGAATGGATTATCAGTTACCATAAAAAAAAATAAATTCACCTCGATGTGTTTAGAAACTCTGCATATTTAAGTTAGCGCACGTTTTATATTATGGCAAATTTTTAAATTCAAATTTGACCTTTAATTGTACGTCCTTTTACTTGTTGTGTAGATGTCCTTAATCGTTTGGCTAGTTTTAGTCGATAGGGGAGCAAAAGCTGATTTTGTAATTGGATGGATGAAATTTGGATACGTCAGTTAAATAATGAGGCTGTCTGTTAACGTTAAAATAAATAATTAAACTAGTTTAATCATTTATTTTAGCCGGGGCGGTGCAAAGTGTAACCGTTCGTTACAAAATCTTTATGTTTTTTTTGTTGGTGCCGTTTAAATAATTGAGTGAACGTTCACATTGCTAAAATGTGTTAATTAGAATGTCAATATTGTTATTAGTTTAGTTTGGGAATTGTAATTTTAATTAATCTTCAACACACTGAAAATTGTCAACACACTGTACACAAGAACACATGTGGGACTTAGGAAAATTGTCGGAGTAAGAAAAGGTGTGGAACATGGGTGTGGAATATATTTTACTCTGCATTATCAACTCCCCATTTTGATTTAAAAATTGGCGGTTTTCCCTGGCTATACTCGGCCATTTGAATCTAGGCGGCGAGTGTGACAAAACGTTAAAGTGGAGTTGTGAGTTGAAAAATTCTCAAAGTCTTTTTGAAAGGTGGAAGTGATTTTGGAAGTTGCAGGCTGTTGAAAGCATTCAGGTAGGCCTTTGCAAGAAGCATTAGTATGCTGGAAAGTTGCCGCAGCGTTTATACGATTTGGTAACGGTTTTTTTTTACGTCTACAGGACCTTTTTGTTGTTCTTAAAAAAATTAAACTCACCGTCACACTCCCACGGCCTAACGGACTTTGCTTCCGTTACGTCTAACCCGTAAAGGATCATCGACATCCTCTGGTCTGCGGGCCATAATTATTAAGGAGGATTCCCTCGGACCGAAAAGCGTCCTAATTCCCAAGGAGGGCCTCTCTCGGCTTGACCAATCGGGCCAGCCTGGGTCAGTCGATTACGCTTATGAGAGAAGCGCCTAGCATAGCAGAACTCCACGCGACCTGGTCCAACCGTTATTACCGGACTGGTCATTCCCACCCATCGTTCCGGTGCACAGGTTTCCGGCGGTGCACGTCAGAGTGGCATAGGAGCTGACGAGCTCGCCATTTTGAAAGGAAGCAGCATCATCGTAGTCATCAGGAGCAGCGGTACGTACCAAAAGTTTGCGCAAACACACCCACACACATACACTTTACAATAAACACATTAAATTTGAATAGTTTTGGTTTTTTCATTTTCTTTAATAAATTTCATAAATATCCTCAATAAATAGTTTTCCATTAATTACAATAGCCCATATCAGTAAGGTGAACATTCGAAAGTCCGCGACGTCCTCACAGTTACCCAGTAGCAGGCAGACCCTCAGACCCAGCTCGAGGGGTCTCTTGTTCCCGAGATCGAAGTAGAGAAGATGTAAAATCATAATCAAAGTAATAAACTTCCTGTACAGTCACCAACATGGATTTCGCAAAGGTGGTTCTACAGAGATCGCTGTTCTGGAGCTAGTGAATAGTGTATCACACAATTTGGACAGAAAGAAGCAAATACCGGCCGCCTTGTTCCTCGATTTGTCGAAGGCTTTCGACACAATTGATCATAATCTGTTACTTAAAAAACTAGAAGCGTATGGGATAAGAGGTATAGTGAATGATTTTCTCCAAAGTTATCTTCATAATCGCCAGCAAGTAGTCAAGGTAAAAAACACATTTAGTTCCCAGCTACCTATAAAAGTAGGTGTACCCCAAGGTAGTAATTTAGGTCCATTACTTTTCCTAATTTACGTTAACGATCTACCATACCTTCCTCTGATTGGTACTCCGAAGCTCTTTGCAGATGACACAGTACTGGAATATGTAAATAATGACGTAGAAACAACGATAAGAGACATGGAGAGAGACCTAAAAGTTGTAGACAAATATCTTGAAAATAATTTGCTAACTCTAAATGTCTCCAAAACAAAATTCATTATCTTTCGTGGAATCAAAACCAAATTACCGCCACATTCGCCTCTAATATATAAAAATAATGAAATCGAAGAAGTTTCAAGCTTTAAGTACCTAGGTGTGTATCTAGACAATCGGTTATCATGGAAACCACATATATCGCATCTAATCAAAAACTGTGCTCCCATATGTGGTATTATTCGCAAATTTTCGTACTTTATACCAAGGCATGTCCTACTGAAACTTTACTACAGCTTTGTGCATAGCCGATATACTTATGCCATTAGTGCGTGGGGACACACAAATATTTCTAACTTGTCAACCTTAAAAGTACAACAAAATCGGTGTATTAAAGCGATTTTCAAACTTCCATACATGTACCCTACCATAGAATTGTATAAAATGCAAGAACATAGTATACTACCAATAAGTTGTTTGCGAGACTACCAAACATTACTTATAATGCACCGAATTGTAAAAACAAGAAACATCCATCACAATTTCGATATACAACCTGTTACACATACTCACAACACCCGATTCATCGATAGATTAAACGTAGAAATGTCATTAACAAGAGTAGGGGAACGAAGACTAGCCACAACAGGCCCAACCATGTACAATAGACTAAGTAGAGATATCAGGAGTAGCGATAGTGTGCCCATATTCAAATCTCGTGTTAAAACATTTTTAAAAGCGAACGTAGAGCGGTTAATGTAAGCAAAAATCACTAAGTTGAATTCTTTGTAAGCTATTTACTATAGAAACCTTTTAGAGGAACGAAAGTTCATTAAGGTTTCCACTGAGTTTTTTTTCAATCAATAAAATCTTAGTTCAATTCAAAAAAAAAAAAAAAATACTCTATAAGGACCATGAAAATAACTATAAAACTATACCTGTACAAAGAAAAAAAAGTTAGAATTTCATATAAAACAACCCATTTGCTTCTAAATGCTACCATTTTATCAGGAGAGACGTTTTTTTGTGAGTCTTCGAAATACTAAATATTTTTTAACTTAAAAACTACATTTTAAGTATTATAAAAAAAAATATCCAACTACAAACCAAATTTAGCCTATTTGAAACTCAATTCACAGGCTTTCAAACGTAGAAAACAGTTTTCAAATATATTTAATTTCAGACTTAGTTAATGATGATTATCTGCAAAAAATTTATGTTGATCAAAGTTCCCCCAGTTTACGGTACTAAAATTCCTGGTAAAACGAATTTATCCTCAACTTTTGGGGGAAAAGCTCACCTCGAAAAACCAAAATCCCATTAAAGCACAAACAAAAGGTCACTAACAGAACTAGCTAGTGAAACTTTAGCCAGCCAGCCAGCAGCTTTGTGCTCGAAAAAGTACAAATGCCTCCATTAAATCATCTTTCAGTAGAGCACCCCAAAATGAAATAACTTTTTAATGGAACCAAACAAACAAACAGGCAGCTTTCGAACTTTCAAGTGCAACAGACGTTGATGCTGTTGGGCTTCTCATTGGAGGATATGTCGTCCAGTCGTCCAGTCCAAACTTTTTTTTAACAGATTGGTTTAACAATAAAGAAGTTTTTTTTTCGAAAAAAAAAAGTTTGGTTTGTATCTTGCGTTCTATACAATAATGTAGATCAAGTAGTTTGTAAGTAGGTACTGTAATTTCATTTTTAAATTTCTTGGAACATTATTGCCGATTTTACAATTATGGCAGGATAAAAAAAAGGTTATTCTAAAAACTTTTCCCGACTTCATATGGTTCCAATTCTTTCAAAAAATATTTCTCAGATAGCGATAAAAACATGCCTCTGTACCCTTGTCAAACACATCGCGGCGACGCCGAATTATCTAAATACCAAATCAAATTAGTCCAAAACACATTTTCATCTCCATAATCTTTACCATAACAATGGGTCGTTTGCTGGCCCGGGCCAGATTTGCGGGTTCCGGTAATGAATCGGTTTTTTATTCCCGCAGCCTGGTCTGGCGGCCTCAAGTGGTCACCCACAGCTCCCACTAATTTACTCATTAATTCATTGCTGCTTGGCTTCGGCTTCTCGTTGTTTCCGCCTTTTTTCGGGGTTGGCTCGTTGGTTAGAAAACCTTTATTGAAGGAGCAAAAAACAACCATGAGAAAAGTTCGGTTCCGCCGCTCGGTTGTTTACTAACGGGTAGACATTTATCACCAGATCATAAATTTCGACAGCCCCCGGTATGATTTTTTTGTTTCGTTAGCTTCTGGCTCATTACCGGGGGCTAACACACTTAGTTAGTAGTGAATCGGAAATGCTGCGCCCGTTTTCCCGCAATTTTTTCTTCCCCGTACCTCAAAATTTGGCGAATCTTCAGAAAGGAAAGGCGGAAGATGAAATACGCAATAACAAATTGCGGCAGCTTTTTCCTAGTTTTTTTTTTCTCTGGCACCGGAGGTCTTGCCAAAAGTACCAAATACAAAAATGAGGGTAACACCAACAGCCGAAGTCGAGGGGCAGTTCGATTACAAAGTGCTTTTTCACACCATCATCATCATCATTCTGGAACGCGTGGGTCCATGGCAAATTAAGTCGCCATTTGTGACCGCGGCTTCCAAATTGGACGACATTTCTTGCTGCTTTCTGCTGATCTGACCGCAACACGACGAAGAAGCAGCAACGAGGTTGATGGATTGCATATTTCGGGGTCGAACAACACAATTTAGTTAGGGGAAAAAATGGCAAAGCTGCGGGTGCGATGAGAAAAGATATGCAGCAGCACACAAGAAGAAGTTGAACGAAAAAACTACTTCTTTGGTCAAGATCCGTGAATGATAAATAGGATCCATTTAAGTAACAAACACTTGAAACAAATGAGATGCAGCTAAGTTTGGAGTGAAATGTGGAGTAAAAATTATTTATTCTTAATTTCGCATTGAATTTTTATTAAGTCATCCGGCCAAATTCAAGTTTGCCTTCTCAGCCATCAGACGAAATATTACTTGTATCTTTAGCGATAACTCATTTGTCACTATTCACAGTTGAATTCCCTGACCGGGAAAGTACTCATTTCTCAATGAGTAAAATAATACTTTTACCCAGAATATCTGGCAACACTGTAGTGTAACTGCTAACCACAATACGAGTTAGCATCTGGTTGCGTGTACGATGATGACATTTGTACCGTGTACATCATCATCAACCTATTGTTCTCAGCAATCATCAATTGCGAATTGCCCAAAACAAATATTGTTTCAGTTCTGCTGCAATCGATAGCAATGCGGAAGCGGCTAAGAATCCGTCGAAACCAGGGGGATGGCAATATGGTTCTTCTTGCGAACAAGAATCTTTTTCTTTTTTCAATCCATCGGGAGAAACGATTATGGTGTTTTCCTCTCAAAGCAGTAGAGAGTTGAAAAAGTCAAAATTTCAACCAATGAGGAAACAGAATGATTGTTGTGTTAGTGTGCAATCATTCATAAATTTCTGGGATTTGACATCTAGTCCGGTTCGTTGACAGCAAATGTCAGGTTTGTTATTTGCCCACAAAATCGTGGGCCCTTAGATTTGATGGTTGTCAAAATCAATGACAAAGGATAGGGATGTCACCCCCTGGTCGAAACCGTAAGTATCAACACTTCCCCTCAATTCGCAGATTGAGAATGCTGAACAGCTTCGCGTGCCTCATCCTTGGTAACGCCTTCGTGAACGCATCAGCTGGTTGATCTTCAGTAGAGATGTGTCGCAAAGATAGCTGACCGCTTCTTATGATGTCGCTGATGAAAGCATACTTAACGTACAGATGCTTCATCCGCTGATGGGTTCGCGCCTCTTCCAGATACTGGATGCAAGGGACGTTGTCCTCCATTAACGTGAAAGGAGTGCTAACGACACCCAATTCAGCCAGGAAGTTTATTAACCACAAACCTTCCTTGACTGCATGACAAAGGGCTCCTATCTCAGCTTCGGTCGACGACAGATTGGTCGTCTGCTGACGTTTCGTTGACCACGAAACTAGATTCCCGAAGATCATGTAAGCGTAATCTGATACAGATCTTCGATCCAATGAGTGGTTCCAATTTCGCGTTCCTGCAGAATACCAACGCCGTATCGGTCGTACCTCGAAGGTATCGCAGAATACGTTTCAGGCCTTGTCAGTGCCTATCCGCCGGGCTGGCGTGGTACTTGCTTAGAGCGCTAACCGCAGCACAAATATCTGGCCTCGAAGATGTCGCTAGATATTGTAGACAATCGATCAGTTCTTTGAAGGGTTGTTCGGTGATAACCTCACCATCGTTCAGCTTCGTCCAGCGAACGTTGGTGTTAAGCGGTGCGCTTACGGGTTTACATTCGGCCATATAGAATCGTTGCAGAACCTTCTCGACGTATCCTGATTGCGAAATCTTGATGAGGCTATTCGGGAAGTCTTGCTTGATGGTCATCCCCAAGAAAGTCAGACTTCCAGGAGATCCTTTATCTGGAATAGCCATCCATGCTCGGCCTTGATCAAAATAACCTCTGAAATGTCTTTGCCGACAATCAGGATGTCATCAACGTACAGGATGAGGGTGAATCCTTGCTTGAAGGATCGGCAAACGCAGCTGTCACTCTTCAACGGATAGAAACCAATCTTTCTTATCTCGTTGTCGAGAGGCTTTTCCTCAATCGAATGACCCTCGCTTTGCCGACGTCATCGTTTAGTAACTGCATGAAGATAACCTTTCCTATAAATTTCCATTCAGGAATGCAGTTTTGAAACGTTTTAACCCTTGCCCAACAAAGCAAGCTGGCTCAACTTGCTAGAGAAGCTAGCCGCCTCAAGCTTGAAATTCTGGGACTAAGCGAAGTCCGTTGGCCTAACACTGGAGAACACAAGACTCAATCCGGGCAAGTTCTGCTTTACTCTGGCATACGAGGAGAATATGCTACACGGGAACTTTGCTCTGCGACGTAGTTCCACCTCCCCGTGGTGCAGTGTGGAAACGTGTCTGCAAGTCCGGCGTATTGCAGATGTACGGCCAAGAGAACTACACCAAACCCACTAGAGGCTGTCGACGGGTCTGCCAAACCCGCGCGGAAGAAGTGGTGCACCCGGGTACTTAGGTACCAGTACTTGGGTGTGTGCGTGATGGTCCAACACGCTTTCGGGGGGTCATGGCCCTGATATGCGGACGTGACCGGAGGGAGAGCGATCGCCAACTCGTTTTGCGCTTCGGTGGGTATAGACCCGACTCGCAAAACGAGTAGATGCGCAAAGTGGTGGCCAATGGTGGGCCGATCACTTAGGGACGTGTTTACACGTCAGTGTCAGAGAGGCACAGTTTGCCGGAGGTGTCAGGGTTCGACACGCGTTTCGGGAAATGATGCGCCTGAACCGCGAGTGTGACCTGATTAGGGGCGGTCTATAGCTCGATCTGCGCTTCGGGTGGTCAAGCGCCCGACTTGAAGATCGAGTAGTTGCGCTGAGTGGTGACTTAAGTCAACACTATTTGTGAGTTCGGAGGAGTCTGAGTCCTACACGTGGCTTAGGGGGCTTACCCCTCCTACCCGCGTGTTTGAACAGAGAAAGTGTCGTCGACAACTCGCTTTGTGTTTCTGGATCTTGGACTGGATTCACAAAGTTAGTAGTTGCGCTGTGTGGGGACCTCATTCACACGATGAGATGTCGGGTCCTAACTCATCAGAGAAGGGATTGCGCATCGAGTTGTGTTAGAATGAGGTATTGCTGAAAGAGGATTCGGAAACGAGTATTGCCTTGGAGCGCACTAGCGCGAATTGACCTCCCACTATTGAAGCAAAGTGTGTTCGAGGTTGTTCGAGGTGGGAACAAAGGTCAGTGGCCCCAGGTGGACTTTATGGCGTAGGGGGTACAGTGTTCCTTAGCATTGTATCATGAGTCGTCCAATTGCACCCATGGACCCAGAGTAGCAAACTGGGGGGACGCGGTGGCTCGCCGCTCCTTGGAATGCAATCCGTCCACCAGGGTTAACAACTAATAAAAAAACACGGGAACGAGGAGTTGGTTTCCTGTTGAGCCCGCAGACCTACGCGGCCGTCATAAGATGGGAACCGATAAACGAAAGAATAGTCGTAGCCAGATTTAGAACACGGGTTAGAAACCTTACAATGGTCTAGTGTTATGCGCCAACTGACGTTGCCGATTTGCAGGAAAAAGAACAGTTTTACAGTCAACTGAACAGCGTGGTAGAGAAAATTCCGAAGGGTAACGTTCAAACCTATTTGGGCGACTTCAACGCAAAGATTGGCTCCGACAATTAAGACCTTGAGCGCATCATGGGGCGGAGAGCTGTTTGTAGAATTTTGTGGCAACAACAACATGGTGATCGGTGGATCGCTCTTCCATCATCGATCATCACATAAGGGCACTTGTGTATCCCGAGATGGCCGAACAGAAAATCGAATTGACCACATTTGCATCAGCCGAAAATGGAGAAGGAGCCTTCTTGATGAGGTGAAAATGGCATACGTTGAACAGCTAGAATCCCGAGCCTCGGAATTGTCGACAGACGGAACAGAAGGAAGAAGGGTTAGTCAAAGCAGTCACCCGCTTACGATTTGCGAAGCAGGAAAAGGCAGTTAAACGAGCTTGTTGACGAGACAAGAGAGCCTGCACAAACTCCCTAGCCGAAGAAGGAGAACGAGTCGCCGCCAATTGAGATATCCGATAACTTTATGACATTCCTCGCCGCCTTAGTGGTGCAAAGACTAATGCTAGAATGCCGCTGAAAGACCGAGCAGGTCAGTTATTGCCCGATCAAACAGATCAGCTCAAACAATGGACTGAGCATTTCGAACAACAAGTCACGAATAGCGATGGCCAACAGAACCCGCAGCTCGAAGCGCCAACAGTAAGCCGCATAAATGGCGTCATTTCGGAAGCGCCCTCGCTGGCTGAAATAGAAGCGGCAATCAAAGACATGAAATCTAACAAAGCGCCTGGAATCGATTGCATCCCTGCTGAAATACTAAGGGCAGACCCTGCCTTGTCAGCACAAACGTTGCACCGTCTTTTCGCTGACATTTCGGTATAGCAACATTCCCGGCCGACTGGATGCAGAGTATCCTCGTAATGGTCCCGATGAAAGGAGACCTGATAAAGTGATCCAAGAGAAAATTGACACTTAAGGGTGTCCACGATGAAATTACCACACTATGAAACAGCTCTAACTTTTTTATCGTTGGGTAGAATTTAATGAAAATTTGGGTGGATTTAGTTCATAGTGCATAGTTTACATCCTGCAAGTTTTAAAGTCTTGTGATCAAAACTCGCGGGAATGGAGTCGAAAGAACAGCTCGTAGTTGGGGCCTTCTACCGAAACTCGAATGCCTCCGTTCGGGATGTGGCTAAGAAGCTGCACCTACGCCAAAGTTTTGTCCAGAAGGCCAAAACTAAGACTGAGCTTCGAACGTTCAAGGTACAAAAGGCCCCCAATCGCGACGAGAAGCAGAAAAAGTTCGCCAAAACCCGTGCCAGGAAGTTGTATCTCAACATGCTGACGAAAGTTGAATGCTGCATCATAGACGACGAAATAAATGTGAAGGCCGACTTCAAACAGATCCCTGCAACCTGCTTTTCACGGCCAAGGATAAGTTCAGTGTTCCGGAGCAGGTCCGCATTCAGTAGATGTCAAAATTTGCGAATAAATTTCTGGTTTGACAAGCCATCTGCACCCTCCCATTATTCCGGAGCTCCGTCCCATCGAGAAGTACTAGGCGATTATGAAGCAGCACCTTCCTAAACGACCTAAGGATAGTGAAGACAGTTGAGGAACTGAAGAAAGTATGGATTTATATGCAAAAAAAAAACCGTTGATTCACAGGTTGTGCAGAATCTTATGGCCGAGGTTAAGGCCAAGGTGAGGGCATTTGCCTATGGACTGGATATAAATTGAACCATTTGCGAATTGAACCAAGAGTTGTCAAAAATAAAATCAATAGGCTTCGGTTAAAATTCAAGATTATTTTATTCAAAGTAATCAGTCTATGTACAAAAATATCCAAAGTGTTAAAACAACGCAACATAGCAAACTAAAATAAAGCTGTCGATTTGTTCCCTCGGCAAGTCTTAAGCAGCCACTCAACGAAAAATACCAAATTTTGTCTGAACAAATCTGAAACACCAGCTGACGGAACATGTTTGAGCTGCCGTTCCTTCATCCTTTTCACTTTTCAGCAATTCAAATCACTTCGTCATGCTGGCCGTTAGCATTTTTTTTTTTGGATAGGGTGACGCGCTTTCGCTTGAAAGAATTCAATATTAATTTTTCAAGAAAGGAAGCAAGATACAACTTTTATCTGGTTCACGATTTGAGTTATAAATTTTTGGGAACCCTAAACAGAAACGCTCAACTCCTTCCGATTGAAAATTCGACAACAAGACTTCCGAATCACGTTTCGTAGAAACAACGACAGGGGACTTGCAATCCCAGCCAGCTCAGCCCGTGGAAAGGAACGGATTTGGTTTTAGAAAAATGTCACACCAGCCGGTGCACTTCCCATCACACTCACCGGGATTGGTTCCGCTTCAGGATTCCGGCCGAAGGTTCTGCTGGGTTCTGGTTCGCCGTACTTCCTCCTATCAAAATCCCACCCAATGGGGAAGGGATGATCAATCGAAGGAAACGGATGGCAGCCAAAAGGGGCCCAATATCGTTCGGATCACCAACACCATCTGTGCGGAATGTCACGGAAAATGGACGGATGTTCCTGTTCTTCTCTTACCTACCGAGTCTAACTGAAAGGGGAATCTTTCGAAATTACAAATACCGAAAGTGACTGATCGGGCAAGTGATGGTACCAAAGGGTAACGGTTCTTATCTATGCTCGACTTTTTTTGGCAAATCGTCATATCTGTATTGATTTTTCTCAGACAAATATGAAAAACCAGAGCAAGGCACGAAGAAATAATAAAGTTGATAATCAAATTTGAATTGTAATTTTACGACAAGACATCAAAACAGAAAACGGGGCGCCCATCGATCTGTGGCACATGGCCTGGTGGCACCTCTTCCAATAAGCTGAGAGGTTTATTCACATGATTTAGAATCCGGAGCTTATTCTTTCCTGCTCACTGTAAGGGCTGATATAGGAGAATTCGTTATCGTTTCTGGCACTTCAACAACGAGAAGGAGATGGGCGTGACGTTTTATTAAATTCGGTAATGTCAACATGTTCAAAGAGAATGGGAAAATACATAGATTGACTTTCAGGTATCAGCTTGTAATTTCGTTTGGTGTACTGTTATTGACCTTTTTGTCGAAATGTATGAGATTGTTCTTTATGCCTGATTCCTCTTCAGTTGCGAAACGAATTAAGAATTCAAATCTTATTTTCCTGACCATGCGGAAGAAAAAAGTGGTTATACATATTAAATGAAAAGTTTTAAAAATCAACAAAATCATTTGAATATAAATTAACAATAAATTTAGATTTCAGGGACAGATTTCAGATTCAGAATTCAGATTCAAATTTCAGATTCAGATTCAGATTTCAGATTTTAATAATCAGATTTCAGATTCAGATTTCAGATTTCAGATTCAAATTTCAGATTCAGATTTCAGATTCAGATTTCAGATTCAGATTTCAGATTCAGATTTCAGATTCAGATTTCAGATTCAGATTTCAGATTCAGATTTCAGATTCAGATTTCAGATTCAGATTTCAGATTCAGATTTCAGATTCAGATTTCAGATTCAGATTTCAGATTCAGATTTCAGATTCAGATTTCAGATTCAGATTTCAGATTCAGATTTTAGATTCAGATTTTAGATTCAGATTTCAGATTCAGATTTCAGATTCAGATTTCAGATTCAGATTCAGATTTCAGATTCAGATTTCAGATTCAGATTTCAGATTCAGATTTCAGATTCAGATTTCAGATTCAGATTTCAGATTCAGATTTCAGATTCAGATTTCAGATTCAGATTTCAGATTCAGATTTCAGATTCAGATTTCAGATTCAGATTTCAGATTCAGATTTCAGATTCAGATTTCAGATTCAGATTTCAGATTCAGATTTCAGATTCAGATTTCAGATTCAGATTTCAGATTCAGATTTCAGATTCAGATTTCAGATTCAGATTTCAGATTCAGATTTCAGATTCAGATTTCAGATTCAGATTTCAGATTCAGATTTCAGATTCAGATTTCAGATTCAGATTTCAGATTCAGATTTCAGATTCAGATTTCAGATTCAGATTTCAGATTCAGATTTCAGATTCAGATTTCAGATTCAGATTTCAGATTCAGATTTCAGATTCAGATTTCAGATTCAGATTTCAGATTCAGATTTCAGATTCAGATTTCAGATTCAGATTTCAGATTCAGATTTTAGATTCAGATTTTAGATTCAGATTTCAGATTCAGATTTCAGATTCAGATTTCAAATTCAGATTCAGATTTCAGATTCAGATTTTAGATTCAGATTTCAGATTCAGATTTCAGATTCAGATTTCAGATTCAGATTCCAGATTCAGATTTCAGATTCAGATTTCAGATTCAGATTTCAGATTCAGATTTCAGATTCAGATTTCAGATTCAGATTTCAGATTCAGATTTCAGATTCAGATTTCAGATTCAGATTTCAGATTCAGATTTCAGATTCAGATTTCAGATTCAGATTTCAGATTCAGATTTCAGATTCAGATTTCAGATTCAGATTTCAGATTCAGATTTCAGATTCAGATTTCAGATTCAGATTTCAGATTCAGATTTCAGATTCAGATTTCAGATTCAGATTTCAGATTCAGATTTCAGATTCAGATTTCAGATTCAGATTTCAGATTCAGATTTCAGATTCAGATTTCAGATTCAGATTTCAGATTCAGATTTCAGATTCAGATTTCAGATTCAGATTTCAGATTCAGATTTCAGATTCAGATTTCAGATTCAGATTTCAGATTCAGATTTCAGATTCAGATTTCAGATTCAGATTTCAGATTCAGATTTCAGATTCAGATTTCAGATTCAGATTTCAGATTCAGATTTCAGATTCAGATTTCAGATTCAGATTTCAGATTCAGATTTCAGATTCAGATTTCAGATTCAGATTTCAGATTCAGATTTCAGATTCAGATTTCAGATTCAGATTTCAGATTCAGATTTCAGATTCAGATTTCAGATTCAGATTTCAGATTCAGATTTCAGATTCAGATTTCAGATTCAGATTTCAGATTCAGATTTCAGATTCAGATTTCAGATTCAGATTTCAGATTCAGATTTCAGATTCAGATTTCAGATTCAGATTTCAGATTCAGATTTCAGATTCAGATTTCAGATTCAGATTCCAGATTCAGATTTCAGATTCAGATTTCAGATTCAGATTTCAGATTTTTTTTTTTTATTCAGATTTCAGATTCAGATTTCAGATTCAGATTTCAGATTCAGATTTCAGATTCAGATTTCAGATTCAGATTTCAGATTCAGATTTCAGATTCAGATTTCAGATTCAGATTTCAGATTCAGATTTCAGATTCAGATTTCAGATTCAGATTTCAGATTCAGATTTCAGATTCAGATTTCAGATTCAGATTTCAGATTCAGATTTCAGATTCAGATTTCAGATTCAGATTTCAGATTCAGATTTCAGATTCAGATTTCAGATTCAGATTTCAGATTCAGATTTCAGATTCAGATTTCAGATTCAGATTTCAGATTCAGATTTCAGATTCAGATTTCAGATTCAGATTTCAGATTCAGATTTCAGATTCAGATTTCAGATTCAGATTTCAGATTCAGATTTCAGATTCAGATTTCAGATTCAGATTTCAGATTCAGATTTCAGATTCAGATTTCAGATTCAGATTTCAGATTCAGATTTCAGATTCAGATTTCAGATTCAGATTTCAGATTCAGATTTCAGATTCAGATTTCAGATTCAGATTTCAGATTCAGATTTCAGATTCAGATTTCAGATTCAGATTTCAGATTCAGATTTCAGATTCAGATTTCAGATTCAGATTTCAGATTCAGATTTCAGATTCAGATTTCAGATTCAGATTTCAGATTCAGATTTCAGATTCAGATTTCAGATTCAGATTTCAGATTCAGATTTCAGATTCAGATTTCAGATTCAGATTTCAGATTCAGATTTCAGATTCAGATTTCAGATTCAGATTTCAGATTCAGATTTCAGATTCAGATTTCAGATTCAGATTTCAGATTCAGATTTCAGATTCAGATTTCAGATTCAGATTTCAGATTCAGATTTCAGATTCAGATTTCAGATTCAGATTTCAGATTCAGATTTCAGATTCAGATTTCAGATTCA